>NC_134483.1:329697733-329997733 GCF_040206685.1 Ascaphus truei
TATTTTGCAGATAAAGAAATGCACAATATGCATTTCTTTATGTCGATTTGACTACATCTTCCATAGAGTATGTTGGAATCCTTTCTACGACATATGTGTCAAAGCTTGTGACTAGCTCACGTTTCCAAACAGCACCAAAGCACAGAAACAGCGAGTGCCTTCTCTCAAATACATATGTACATGTCTACAGTATGAGTCATATTTTTCCCCAACAACATATGTATGTGTGCATGTACAGTATGAGTGTATGCATGAGTGAATATATGTATGACCCTGTGTATGTACACGTGTAAGAGCTAATTCTAACATTTTGTACATTATACGCCTAACATTTCCCCTTGCAATCTGTATCCACAGTCCAACACTGTCTTACATTTGCTATAATAACATGCCCTGATCCTGATGAAGATCTTGGCATGGTTATCCAATTACTTCCAGAGGGGCCGCCTAAGCCCCACACACAAATCTATCCCAGCAGGCAAACTCTTTTTTTTTTAATTGAATGCTATCCTCAGAAGAGGGTAAATCTGACCTCTCCTTTACATTATCACAATATTTTTGTGCCTGTGTAAATGGTTCCAAAAAGTGCTTGTGTAGAAAAACACTCTGATATAAGGGAATAACATATGTTGTGCCTTCACTAATTATATTAGATCTATCACATGTATCGAAAGTATATAGATAGAAATATAATGTTTTCCTATATAGCTTTCGGACCATTTCAGACATCTAACCAACCAGGGAAGTAAGAATGCAATTAATTTATACAGAAACAAGCCCTTGCCATTAACCATTACAGAGTTTGATTACATTTTGAGGCAATATAGCACACTAAAACGATAAAAAAATCTAATGCACAAAACATTGCAGAAAATGTACCGGTAATGTAGAAACATCTCTTGCGTGCCTTTACTTTGTCTTGACCTTCTAAAATGATGTCATTTAATTGGCCAAGAGAACACATGGGGTCATCAAAGACTTGCATTCATCTAATAGTCTCAAACTCTGGGAAAGAAAGAAATATCTGTTACATTTTATACAAGGTTACCACACAAGTCCCTTTTCTATGTTTTGTAAACTGTGGTCACAAAGAGGACCTTGTCTGTGTTTAAATGCTATGTTTAATGCTATTGTAATAAGCTGGCAGTACATCCGCAAGTTAGTTTTTAAGTCAAATGGGATTCTTTTGAAAATATCAGTGTCCACACAAGCTTACCAGAATATGCAACAACAACAAAAATCTACTTAAATTACACTATAACGTAGCCGTAGGGTTCATCGTTAAATTTATTTCCATCAAATCACAGTGCAGAGAAGAGCTTCAGTGTAGCGTAGGGGTAAGAGATCCAATTTCCTCTTATTGAACAGATATGATTCAGATATCTGTGTGACGGTAGGGGTTGCTGGCATCACAAAACTGAAATGAAGCCCAGCTAGCTACCCCTAAATCCATGTAACTTGGCCACCTATGTAAGGCTTATTTCAACCAAACGTATTTAATATCTGGGGGATAACAAGGAATGTATAATGCACTATGTATGTGAGAATGTATTCCAAATGCAATCCCCAGGTCTAGTTGAGCAAGCAATATGAGGTAAAGTGTTTGTGATCTATGTGTAAGCACTGTGATGTGATTTGGGAGTCAGCCCTGTAAAGAGTTAATTATATTATGTGTACATTTGTATGGAGGGGACTCTGATTTCATCAGCTGAGGTTCCTGCAGATAAATGTGTATTGAGACAATGGTTGGGAGCGTGGAGGTGTTGCAGACGTGGTGAGTGAGAAATAGTGAATAATCAGGGATGGGGATGGGTTCTTAGCACGTCCTCTGGCTGTTGTGGCACCAACCTAATCCATGCTCTTATTGTCCAGCAGCCCCCTCCCATGCAACTGATAGCCACAGAGGGCTATATAGGGGCTGCTGCTGATCAGATAATCAGATCTACCTTCAGAGACACTGAGAGACACTCTGGGAGGAGTGTGGAGATTCCCTCAGAGGACCATCTGAGAGACTGAGAGACATTCTGTGAAGGAGTTTGGATCTTGACAGTGACCAGCTGGAGATACATGTCAGAGGGCCTGCTGTGTGTGATCAGCACTCTGATATCCTGGATGAGAAGCGGACAGGGCAAGCCTTCTTGAAGCAGGCCCCTGAACCTAGCGAGGCTAGAGTCTACTCCCCAGGCCCCCAGTTGGTATTGTATCTTGTTTTGTACATCTTTGTTTTGTCTGCTGGCGTGCCAGAATAAACGTACTTAAATGACTTGCCTAGGCGCCACAGTTCCCTAATAAATACACAGTGTTGTGATAAAATTCAAACAATAAATATAATAAAAATAAATAATGTTACCCAACAGGATACTTCTCAAACCTTCCAGGGAAATATGCTTTGATTTCCCACAGGTACAGTCGTAGTTGGTTGTGGAAAGTGAGCGACCCCGTCAGGAATATAACATGTAAATAAAAAACATATAAAGCAATAATTCTGCAGTATTGTAATTATTTTTTGGCTTGTTCAAGAATCTTGGCTCTTAGGGAGAACCTACTTACAGCAACATAGAAGAAAATTCGCATTTGTCTGACTCTGTCAGGTAGTGGAGAAATGATGAGGTTTCTTTAAGGTGTACTTATATCCCCACTTGGTCTTGACACATATGGATAAGCTCAGAGTTGGTAAGATTCAAATTCCCATAAGGTATATGTGGACAAAGAGCAGAGAAACAGACCGATGGTGTAGGTTGTAGAACAGGATTTTATAAATAGCAAGTTAAAAGACATGTACTCACACTCTGTACATGTATATAATGCACATAAGGGTGCCAGAATAAACCCCATTTTATTCAATCTGTCCTGTCTGATGCTAGTGATCCCGGTGGCTTCGGTGTAAAAGTACTGGTCTCCCGTGACAATCTGCATTTACTTTCTGTAGACATCTCTGTGTTACCATTGGCAGGTGACTTTGACACTTGTTTGCTAAGCATTTACATGGGTCCCTTATGGCTTGGCACCATTTACCTAATAAAACCTTTTAGTGCTTCACTGGCACAAAATCGGGTTAACGTGTGATATACATTGCAGTTGCCTATTTAAAACATTTATAATCATCAATTCCAACATATTTATTTCTCCATTTATTTTAAGAATCCAAAAAACATAGCAGTGTGAATGCTGTATATATCATGATGAAAACGTTTTTTGGATACCACATGACATTTAAAGCATCGTTTTTATTATGTCCAACAATACAAGGATTGGCTACTGAAGGCATTTGGAGAGGATTGAGAAGCAGTTCTTGAGGCACATTTTATACATGGAATTTATACTGTACACTTATCACTTGCCATTATTATTTTGCATTTAAACTGTTCATAATATTGCCAGCACTGCTCTGGTATAAATCTACTGCAATGTAGTCTGTCGAAATCTAAGGAAAAAGAATTATGATACATTTTGGCACAAAAAAATAAAACATGGAATATGAAATATTTAGCTATTGCCATATTTGTACATATGCCACAAAGAGAGTGATTCCGAAACTTCTGATATGGGATATCACACACTGAACTGCAATCTAGGTCAATGACAGTTAAGAAGAGACAGAGGCCCGAGACATGGGTTTGTCACCTCCATAAGGGCTGTGGGCCTGCTTGAGGTGATTGTGAGGCTCTAGACACCCCTACCTCCGTTCAGGGCTAATCAGACTATGGTGTAGTCGACCAGGGGGAGCTGTCTGACTACGTGCAGGAGACACAGGTAATCTGAGGTGTCTCACGCATGTAGCCAGATGTGGAATGGAGGTGGGGCTATGGGCATAAAAGTGGTGAGCAGGGTTAGCAAGGCAGAACATTTTGGAAAAAGCTCCTGGTTCGCGGTCTCTCTCCCTGACCACCAGTTACCTCACCTGTATCAAGATGGAGTCAGGTATGTGCCCCCATGCCAATGATAACTCTCCTCCACTGATCGTGGACGTGCTTGAAAGTAGCAGTGCAAGAATTCATGGCAGCAGTCAAATACCTTCTCACAACCCCGGACAGAGTCGGTGTCAGCACCGGGTGATGTCGGAACTGATGATCTGGTGAAAATAAGGACAGTGCCGGCCCAGCTGACGGCTCTATTCCAACAAAGCAACACAGGGTCCAGAAACCCCCTGCAGGTCTCTGGGAGAAGAATTTTCACAGCCGGAACTACCCACACCTGCCCTGGCTGCCGAACTGCAAAACATCACCATCCTCACAGGATCGATGTCCTCTGTGGCGGCTCATGCACCGCCAATAAACATCCACCCATTCCCACCCCTGATCAGGTCTGGGACTGTTAGGGACAGTAGGTAAAGGCCAGAAACTGCATTTGTGTTAAACCATCCATTTTGTCTGTTCATAACCTGTTAAGATTCTGTAGTCAGCCTTTTGCTGAAATATAATTTCTAAATGTATTCAACTTCTGCCAAATTACATTTCCTCCCTGCTCTGGATCTTGCTAAGATACTTTTTATGTTGTCAGCTTCCTGCTGTTTTAATAAACAATAGACTGGTTCTCTGAGAGAGGTAAAATCGTATAACTTAGTTGCTAGAGAAATTCAAGGTTTTTTGATAACAGACAATGAATAAGCTATGTATTCAGACAGTGCCTGTATTGGGAGAATTACGTCCCAAAATCATGCCACTAATATGTCCTGCCCCTAAATAACGCCTCTAACCCAAGCCACGCCCAAGCCACACCCAAGTTACACCTATGTTACGCCTCTAACAAAACCTTTTTCTTTTCTGTATAAAAATCTTTACTCTATGCTTAATAAACTGAGGCGGAAGGATTGAAACACTGTCTGTGTGTTGGTTCTTTCGTTTCCCGGATCCGTACGTTCTACCAGATTGGAGATAACATTGTCAGTGCGTGATAAAGCTTCCCGGGGAGTCTGTTGCAGGGTGCAGATGTGTGTATCCAGTCACAAGGCCTCCATCCCTTTTGGCAGAGGAAAGGTTCCTTTCAGGGACACTCCCCCTCTGGTTTCTACAGGCAGATTCCCGGTAACCATGGTCTTAGGGATCCTTCCTCCAGCCTCTTGGTGCTTTATTTTTGAACTTTGGTACAAAAGATATTGATTTGTGGTTGTGCCTAGTTATGCCGGAAGAGTACGGTCTCTTTACAAAGGGGACAGGTGGTCTGCCAGGGAGTCAACTGCAGGGTAAATTTAAGATAGAGAATGCCCAGCATACAATGATAAATACAAAACAAAAGAACTAGAAACTCCCATGTCTGTTATCGTCTCTCTCCTTCATCTGGGATCCTTCCCCTCATCTACCTTCAGGGCTCTCTATGTCTGTGATTCTGTCCTCATGGGCTATAGTTGCTGGCATCCAATGGACTTTCTCCACTATTGTCTATATGTGGGTCACCGGACAGACCATACAGATGCAGCCAGTTGTATCTCCAACCTTCCACAGCACGTGCTGGTTAAACGTGGACCAAATGTGTAGCGTTCATGGCAAATTGCATAGCCGGCGGAATGGCCCATAAGGATTAACACGGGGGCTCTGCTTCTGAATGGGACTCCCGCTGTGTGAATCCTACGAAGCTGCATCAGTCTGGAAAAGAAGCACAGTAAGAGTAGAGAGAATCAGTACAGGGCGCCTACAGGGGGGGACAGCCGGGACAAGTGTCCCAGGCCCTGTAGCTGTGGGCGACAGGACAAAGCAGTTGCTGCTGGGCCCGGCTCTCCCCACCTGCAGGCCTCTTCCTTTCTCTGTCCCACGCCGGGCCCTCTGACAGCAGCGCTCAACGGGCCTCTCTGACATCGGCTCGCCGGAAGTAAGCTTGGCCCAGCTTCCTGCGAATGGCGGCATGAGCGGGAAGCCCGGCGTGTGCTGAAGTTAGAGGGCTCAGCGTGGGACAGAGAGAAGAAGAGTGCAGGTGGGAAGAGCCGAGGCCCAGGGGCAACTGCTCTGTCTGGCCGCCGGGTCTCCCACAGTAACCGACCCCCCCCCCAAAGTCACCGGCCCTGCCACAGTCACAGGCCCTCCTGCAGGCACCGGGCCTGGCCTGACCGTCCCCAAGGAAAGTCTATTTTTTCATATGTATTTGGGTGGGAGTATTTTTATATTTGTATTGGGAGTATTTTTATATTTGTATTGGGGTTTTTTTTATATGCATTCGTTTTTTTTTATATGCATTGGTTTTTTTAATATGTGTAGCACTGTTTCCCCCTGAACACAGAAACTACTAATGCTGTTTATAAGGAAAAAGGGAGACCAAAAAGCGCACCAGCACAAACGGAGCAGGAAGAAACCAGGACAAAAAAATGATTAAAAGGGCACTTTAATGTGGCAAAAGACCCATCCAATGCATTTCGAACGTCGCAGCGTTCTTTTTCAAGGATAAAACACAATGTGATAACATCCATTATATACCCTCTTACCTGTGGGCCATTTCGCGCCAAAAATCAGACCCTGATGACGTCATAACAGAGCGACTCAGTGCCGATCTAAGGGCAAAAGGATGTACCAAAGGCAGTGTGGCCATTTTGGATGTGGGCAAACATAGGAACACAATAACAAAGCTTTATTGACCATTCCAGCAGAACAAAATACATTGCTGCTAACTGGACAAGCATAATTAAACGAAATAAAGCTATATTAAACTAAACTAATGCTTAATAAAGGGTACTATTATATCAAGGAAAAACATGAACAAGGTGGATTAAAAAACTAGCTGTGTTGCAACTAAGTTATATACAAAAAAAAGTTGAAAATAAAAACCTCTAGACATGATTAAAAAAATGTGCAAGAAAAGTAAATTTAAAGACATATTACACATACATACTGCATAACACAGATTGTGTACCTAAATCATAGGAACCAGGGAAATACAACCATTATAAAATATGAAGTATTATCCACAAGATACATCAAAGAACAATTTAAGCTTACATATTAGCATAATATTTGCATGATAAGGCATAGGTTCAAAGGTTATAATGATAAGAATATAATGTCCAATATAATGACAATTGTCTTATTTAATCTGTATTACAACTAATTACACCATAATACGTCTATCACAAAAATGTTTACAAAAAATGTGTTAGTTGCCAGTCAATGTTCAAGCCCATAGGGAAGCGCGTTTGGAGAGTGAAGATCCAATACGCCTCCCTACGGTCCAGAAGGTTGATATGATCACCTCCTCTAGATTTAGAAATAACTGATTCAATCCCCAAAAAGGAAAAATTATTAATTCCTCCCTGACCACATTCAGTGAAATGTTTTGAGACTGGATGATTAGTGTCTCTCAATTTTATGAGCCTTAAATGCTCTAACATCCTGACCTTAAGGGCTCTAGTCGTCCTCCCCACATACCTCTTGCCACAACCACATGTTATTAGATAAATCACAAATTGACTTTTACAATTTATAAAACTGTTAATCTTAAATTCCTTATTTGGTAATATATTCACACCATGTGGCGGTGGCAAGGCAAACTGGAAAAAACTTTTGGCAGGCTTCATGTGTTTACATGCACTACAAGAGCCACATTTGAAGGAACCCCTAGTGATAAAAGGTTTTTTGAGACCAGAAGATTTGAGTTCACTTGGTGAAACATGAGATCCAATTGTTCTCGCTCTACGATATACAAAAGTAGGACCAGAATCCACATATTTTTTAAGGACAGGGTCCATGGATAAGACATTCCAATGTTTTGAAATTATAGAGTTTACTTTTCCACTTTGTTTACTAATGTATGTCTTAAACAAAGTGGAAAAGTAAACTCTATAATTTCAAAACATTGGAATGTCTTATCCATGGACCCTGTCCTTAAAAAATATGTGGATTCTGGTCCTACTTTTGTATATCGTAGAGCGAGAACAATTGGATCTCATGTTTCACCAAGTGAACTCAAATCTTCTGGTCTCAAAAAACCTTTTATCACTAGGGGTTCCTTCAAATGTGGCTCTTGTAGTGCATGTAAACACATGAAGCCTGCCAAAAGTTTTTTCCAGTTTGCCTTGCCACCGCCACATGGTGTGAATATATTACCAAATAAGGAATTTAAGATTAACAGTTTTATAAATTGTAAAAGTCAATTTGTGATTTATCTAATAACATGTGGTTGTGGCAAGAGGTATGTGGGGAGGACGACTAGAGCCTTAAGGTCAGGATGTTAGAGCATTTAAGGCTCATAAAATTGAGAGACACTAATCATCCAGTCTCAAAACATTTCACTGAATGTGGTCAGGGAGGAATTAATAATTTTTCCTTTTTGGGGATTGAATCAGTTATTTCTAAATCTAGAGGAGGTGATCATATCAACCTTCTGGACCGTAGGGAGGCGTATTGGATCTTCACTCTCCAAACGCGCTTCCCTATGGGCTTGAACATTGACTGGCAACTAACACATTTTTTGTAAACATTTTTGTGATAGACGTATTATGGTGTAATTAGTTGTTAATACAGATTAAATAAGACAATTGTCATTATATTGGACATTATATTCTTATCATTATAACCTTTGAACCTATGCCTTATCATGCAAATATTATGCTAATATGTAAGCTTAAATTGTTCTTTGATGTATCTTGTGGATAATACTTCATATTTTATAATGGTTGTATTTCCCTGGTTCCTATGATTTAGGTACATAATCTGTGTTATGCAGTATGTATGTGTAATATGTCTTTAAATTTACTTTTCTTGCACATTTTTTTAATCATGTCTAGAGGTTTTTATTTTCAACTTTTTTTTGTATATAACTTAGTTGCAACACAGCTAGTTTTTTAATCCACCTTGTTCATGTTTTTCCTTGATATAATAGTACCCTTTATTAAGCATTAGTTTAGTTTAATATAGCTTTATTTCGTTTAATTATGCTTGTCCAGTTAGCAGCAATGTATTTTGTTCTGCTGGAATGGTCAATAAAGCTTTGTTATTGTGTTCCTATGTTTGCCCACATCCAAAATGGCCACACTGCCTTTGGTACATCCTTTTGCCCTTAGATCGGCACTGAGTCGCTCTGTTATGACGTCATCAGGGTCTGATTTTTGGCGCGAAATGGCCCACAGGTAAGAGGGTATATAATGGATGTTATCACATTGTGTTTTATCCTTGAAAAAGAACGCTGCGACGTTCGAAATGCATTGGATGGGTCTTTTGCCACTTTAAAGTGCCCTTTTAATCATTTTTTTTGTCCTGGTTTCTTCCTGCTCCGTTTGTGCTGGTGCGCTTTTTGGTCTCCCTTTTCCCTGTATTGCATTGAGTAGCTGCACAGCCTGCCTGCCTGCCCTACCAGGATGTGAGTATTTGCATATTTTTCAGGGGAACCTGCCAATGAGACTGATGCACCACACACCACCTGTCTTCAGGAGGATAGTACCCATTATATGATACAATAGGTACTATATCAATTGTTAGTACCCTGGTACAGTGGTCTGGCTTATTATCATTTTGAGATATACCTGCATTTGAGCGCTTCAGCTATTTTCCATAATGCTGTTTATAAACCTGTTGGCTCGCAGGGCCTGAGCCTCTGCCACGGAGAAAGCCTGGGGCGATATATTTCTACCACTTGGGGCAGTGCCTCCACCGGGGAGGGATCCCAACAGAGTTGGAGGAGTCCCTCACAGGACACAACCACAATAATACTCACTGGCATAAACAGAACGGTCTTTACTGAACACACATATATACTGTATCTCACTAATTGCTCTATAAGTTCCAAAGTCAGTCACTCCCTCCCGAGAGTGCGTACCCCCTTGCCACCACCGTGTACCCCTACACGTGTCCACAGTACAACCCGTGTCCCGTGGTCAGCGCTGCCACTTTGTGTGAGTACTCAGTTGGTGCACGTGTATAACGATTCCTGCCCAGTGCGATAGCACCTGGGCCCTTGAATATCTTCGAAAAGGATCCGTCGGCCTCCTATACAACGTCCTGTACTTCGCTGGCGTGATGATCCGTCAGGGGCGATACCACCCTGAAGATAGTCTCTCTTATTGCAGAGCAGGCTTGGTCTCAGGCCTCTCCCTTTGGGAGTGCAGCGTCTGCTGTGTCCCTAACTATCACTATGAAACAATAATGGGGCAGGGTCCCTATTCTAGGGCCTGTCCCTGAAGCAACCACAAACTTTAATATGTCTCAGGGCCTATCTGGGGCCTAGGGGAATTGCTGGCCTAGTGCAGCAGGTCACTGACCCCTGCACAGGCACATCTTACCCCTAGCTCTTCCAGGCACCGACTGACTAAAACGTGGGCTAGTAACAGCTTCCTATTTCTCTTCCAAGGAAATCCTCACACCCTATTGGTCCTTGGCATCAGGGGGTGTGTCCCTGAGGCTCATGGAACTTGTAGTCCCTGCCTAGAGCCCTTCTCCTATTGGCCAGCCTCCGCGCGCTTAAAAAATGCGCATGCGCGACATGTAATGGCCGCCACTTTCTGCGCATGCGCCAGTGTCCCTAACATGGTGGCGCTCTCTGCCAAGACCCGCCGGGAGTCCTCTGCGATGCGATTGCCACCCCGAGAACCCCCGCACATCCCACACGCCCCCGGGATCTCCTTACCGGTGCGTGCACGCATCTGCGTGCCTCCAGTACCGGCCACAACCCTCCCGACCGCCACGGAGGTAAGCACATTGAGGAGGGTGGGGGGGAAACAAAACCCAGAGGGGGACTTAGCTACATCCTCCCCTGGTAAAATCCCAACGACCTACCTTGGGACAGCATAACTCACACAACTATATACAGAAGTTATATAATAAAAATGCATGACATAAATACAATCTTATCACGTCATATCAGCTATATATAAAATTGCACAATTCACTGAACATCACTATTACAGACTGCACTTTACTGCGAGCCCACTGCTGAGCCTCATAATGGGGTGCCCCAATTTGAGCATAGGTTACCCGGCTTGGAGGGTACCTAACTCTTTGACTCTTAATCTTTATAATTAATCTGAATACTTTTATATTAATGCATCAATTTCTTTAAAACTGATTTAAAAACGACATTTTTTTTATTTTTATTTTTTTAGAATTTTAGCAATTTTTTTTCTAGGTAAATGTTTAACTTGCATGTCTGTGTACAACTGCATGCATATTATTAAGAGAAGAAGGGCGGGGTCTGCTGCTACTACTCTGTGGACTGCAGATATTTTCAAGACATGACAGCTGAATTGCTTTTTAGTTCAGTATCAATCCCTATCCATCATTTTCCTTGCAATCCTTTTATACATTTTGGTACTCATTTCTCCTGCTTTTCTTTCCATAAATCATACTCTTTATATTGTATTCCTGATATAGTTCTAGGAATTTTGCAACAATTTTGTAATTGGGCTTTGAAATACTGATTTTTTTTAACCATAATACTGGACATTGGTTACAATTTAGATCTATTTCACGTGTCCTATTCGGACATTTAAATGTTATCATTTCTTGCTCAGATATCAAGAACAGCTTGTTCACAAGCTCAAACTTTCTTTTATCTTTATGATTGCTAAATTGCTTTTCATCTATTTCCTTAAATACACTCATAACTTGTATAACATGGCCTCCCGGCAGTTACTTCTGTTTCTGGACCTTTCCTCTGTCAGTCCTGTTAGTGCAGGCAGTGGAAAGGTTAAATCCAGTTTTATGCCTGTATGTGTATTTCAGCCTTGAATGTTGTAGCAATATTCGAGGGCGGGCCTTGCAACTCTGAGGTTGTCAATCAAAGGGGTGGATATTGGTTGGAACGCCCCCTGCTGTGTGTGGGCCAATCTGTATCCTGCTTTGGCTTGTAATGAGTCAGAGTTAGAAACACTCCCCTGAGATGTTCAAATTGGGACATACCTCCTAAATTAGTGTTTCAGGTATTCAGTTGGTGTTAGGAAGTGAGTTAGAGAGTGAATGGTTCCAGGATCTCTCTCCCTCCACCCATGCCTGGGTTGGAGGGAGGGGGGCAAAGAAAATCATGCTACTAGTCAGGGCTCTGAGCTAGGTTGACAAAGGATTGATCATGAAAGACTGTTTCTCTGTGCTGGAGCTATCTGCAATAAAGCCACCAAGAAAAGACATTGCTGTGTGGATTCATGTCTCTGGGTATGAGGAGTGTCAGTGAGGGTCCATCCTCTGAAGACCCCAGAGGATCCTTACTGGCTAGAGGCACTGCACCATCTGGAGACACCAAGGTAATCTGTCCCCCCCGCCCCCTGTCACTGTCCTGGCTCTCCCCACACCACCGCGGAGCCCTCAGCCCTCCTGTTGTCAGCAGGTTGCAGCACCCAGACTGCTTGAGGTAACCCAGAAAGAGAGTACCCCCCATCTCACTTAGGGGGGATGGGATAAAAGAGTTACACTTGCTTCCATAGAGAATTCCACAAAGCCACACATCCTACCTTCTCAGGTGGTGTGAGGGGAATAATGCTTTTATTAGCCTGTCTTTGGGTAAAATCCATAGCAAAGACAACGTAACCAGGGTTACTTATGTAAGCTTTCAATAGATGTTTTCTATCAATAGGCACGATTGTCAGGAAAATCCCTGTTGACTGAAATATATCTGTCCACACCGTCCTTGGCTTAAGTTTTCTTAAGTTTTGCGGTCAACTCCCTTGTGAGTGCGTACCTGCACTGCAACAGACTTGGAGTGTCTCTTCTTAATCGCTTTGGTGTAGGTGGCCACCTACTGTATAATTTCCTTCAAATATAAGAACTCCGTCCGATATTTCATTGAGCTAGTCCTTTAGATCCTTCTGTGTTTGAATGTTACTGTACACTTAGATCAAGGTCTGTACGGTTACCTGGAGAGTCTTCATAATTTTGGCTCTGTACGCCACCACAATGGATTTGAAATGAAACAACCGAGATGCAATAGAAGTGCAGACTTTCAGCTTTAATTTAAGGGGTCGAACAAAAATATTGTATGAAACGTTTAGGAATTGCAACCATTTTCATACACAGTCCCCTTATTTCAGGGGCTCAAATGTGATTGGACAAATTAACACAATCATAAATAAAATGTTCATTTTTAATACTTTGTCGAGAATCCTTTGCAGGCAATGACTGCTTGAAGTCTGGAACGCATGGACATCACCAAACCCGGGGTTTCCTCCTTTGTAATGCTTTGCCAGGCCTTTACTGCAGCTGTCTTCAGTTGTTGTTTGTTCGTGGGTCTTTCTGCCTTAAGTTTTGTCTTCAGCAAGTGAAATGCATGCTCGATCTGGTTGAGATCAGGTTATTGACTCGGCCATTGCAGAATATTCCACTTCTTTGCCTTAAAAAAACTCCTGGGTTGCTTTCGCAGTATGTTTTACGTCATTGTCCATCTGTAAAGTGAAGCACTGTCCAATCAACTTCACTGAATTTGGCTGAATCTGAGCAGACAATATATCCCTATACACTTCAGAATTTATCCGGCTGCTTCTGTCTTCTGTCACATCATCAATAAACACTTGTGACCCAGTGCCATTGTAAGCCATGCCATCACACTGCCTCCACCGTGTTTTACAGATAATGTGGTATACTTCGGATCATGAGCCGTTGCAAGCCTTCTCCATACTTTTTTCTTCCCATCATTCTGGTACAGGTTGATCTTAGTTTAATCTGTCCAAAGAATGCTTTTCCAGAACCGGGCTGGCTTTTTTAGATATTATTTGGCAAAGTCTAATCTGGCCTTTCTATTCTTGAGGCTTATGAATATGGTTTGCACCTTGTGGTGAACCCTCTGTATTTGCTCTCATGAAGTCTTCTCTTTATGGTAGACTTGGATAATGATATGCCTACCTCCTGTAGAGTGTTCTTCACTTGGCTGGATGTTGTGAAGGGGGTGTTCTTTACCATGGAAACGTTCCTACGATCATCCACCACTGTTTTCTTCCGTGGACGTCCAGGCCCTTTTCTGTTGTAGAGCTCACCAGTGTGTTCCTTTTTTCTCAGAATGTACAGTACCAAACTGTTGATTTGGCCTAATGTTCCTGCTATCTCTCTGATGGATTTTCTTTTTTTTGCAGCCTAAGGATGCCCTGTTTCACTTGCATTGAGAGCTCCTTTGGCCGCATGTTGTGGGTTCAAAGCAACAGCTTCCAAATGCGAATGCCACACCTGGAATCAACTCTAGACCTTTTACCTGCTTAATTGATGATGAAATAACGAAGTAATAGCCCACACCTGTCCATGAAACAGCTTTTGAGTCAATTGTCCAATTACTTTTGGTCCCTTGAAAAGAGGGTGCTACATATTAAAGAGATGTAATTCCTAAACCCTTCCTCCAATTTGGCTTGTGAATACCCTCAAATTAAAGCTGATAGACTGCACTTTAAGACCATATTCATTATTTAACTGTAACTTGAATTTATTTTGGTACACAGCCGAAATAACAAAACTTGTATCAGTGTCCAATTATTTCCGGACCTAACTGTGTATATATATATATATATATATATATATATATATATATATATATATAACACAAAAAGACTGAGATAATCCCCAAAATAGCACTCTAAATATACCACAGAATAACTAATCTAATATAAAGAAAAAAGACTTGGATTCTAAGTCAAAATAGAAAAAGGAAATGATTTTAATAACGAGCAATAAGACACACTAATATTAAAAACATAAACACACTGTAGGCAGCATAACAAAAATAAAAAAGCTGTGACTAGAAAAATAATGCATTTAATATCGCTGAAAGTAAAACCAAGAGCTTAAATGTATCAAAAATGTAATACTATACCTCTCAAAAATATGAGGTGATACAAATGAGCTAAAGGATTACAACACCCCCTAAGGATCCTAGCTACAAATAATATAACTAAACCCAAAAGAAAAAATAATTAAGTATATACAATGAATAAACTTATATACACAATAGTGAACATAAGAAAAAATAATATATCTTAAACCAAGGGGGAGACACAGGGGAAAATAAGATGAAAAGTACTCAAACCCTGTGCAGCAATAACCAAAAATAATAAAAATATCAAAAAACATGAGTGCAAAACATTGCTATATAGGATGAAAAATAAAGCCAGTACTGGATGCTCAATCAAACCAGCGTTTGCCTACATCCGACAAAGGGGAAAGGACTCAAAGCAGCAGAGATAGTGATACACAGCTGTCCATAATTGTGTATGAGTCAGTCCAAGGGAGAGTAATTCCAACATAGATTGCAGTCTCTCATATCGTCCACAGGAGTTGCATCATGAAGCAAAGGTCACGCTGTAGAAATCATGTATACTGCCGTCAGTGAACACTCTATGCGTTTATATAGCCATATATAGCCATGTGTTTTGCCTTTTTGTCAGAATCCACAGGAATGTTTTGCACTCATGTTTTTTGATATTTTTATTATTTTTGGTTATTGCTGCACAGGGTTTGAGTACTTTTCATCTTATTTTCCCCTGTGTCTCCCCCTTGGTTTAAGATATATTATTTTTTCTTATGTTCACTATTGTGTATATAAGTTTATTCATTGTATATACTTAATTATTTTTTCTTTTGGGTTTAGTTATATTATTTGTAGCTAGGATCCTTAGGGGGTGTTGTAATCCTTTAGCTCATTTGTATCGCCTCATATTTTTGAGAGGTATATTATTACATTTTTGATACATTTAAGCTCTTGGTTTTACTTTCAGCGATATTAAATGCATTATTTTTCTAGTCACAGCTTTTTTATTTTTGTTATGCTGCCTACAGTGTGTTTATGTTTTTAATGTTAGTGTGTCTTATTGCTCGTTATTAAAATCATTTCCTTTTTCTATTTTGACTTAGAATCCAAGTCTTTTTTCTTTATATTAGATTAGTTATTCTGTGGTATATTTAGAGTGCTATTTTGGGGATTGTCTCAGTCTTTTTGAGTGTTATATTTATTTCTCTTTCCCCCAGCACCACCAGTGTTTCCCTAGTTATTTAGTCACAGGCTATCCTGTTTAGAAATTGTTTTTTCTCAGGATTCTCTGTATTAATTTTTGGGTCTGGCTTAACCACTTATTTATATAGTGTGAGCAACTGCCTTTTTGTGTGTGTGTCATATATATATATATATATATATATATATATATATATATATATATATATATCTCTCTTGAGAAAGGACCGGGAGGTCCGAAACGTCGCTTCTTTTTCCCTGCTGTTACCCCTGATGCTTGTGTTTCTACATTAAATTGTTTTTGCATTTGAATTGGTGAGTGCTGCAGATTTTGTACATCAGGATTTTGTCTATTTGTTCTGCTGGATGGTGATCCTGGTTGCACCACAACTGACCAGATAAGTTGCTCTCCTTATACTTTCCCCTATTGAGTGCCCTGGACATTCTCGTGTGTCTGTGTATATATATATAAAATAGTCCATGATCCGGTTCTTTTCTCAATTTAATCAGAGACAATAGAAAACATCTTTCACAGCATAATTTCAGTTGGTTACATCATTCAGGCATATAGAATTTAGTAATAGAGTGGAGAATCCTTAGCTTGCTTGTTCTTTGCTGTGATGTTAAATGATTCTGAATTCTATAAATCCTGATACACTCTTTATACATTTTCTTAACATAGCAATCACCTGTTTTTCTCAGTGCCAGCCCAAAATGCACTTGGTCAATTATCGATGTTTAAACTAACATTCCAATAGCGGTTAGCCGCAAACATAATACCGCTTACGTTAGCCGCTAATGTAATGAAGGGGTTAAACCAAACTACCTGGTTTGTTGGAGGCAGAGGGGATGGGTGAAGGGCATAGTTGCCCCAGGGTGGGTGGTTAGGCCTTCCTGGAACGTTACAGGAGGGGTTAACCCCTTAATCACCTTAGCGGTAGTGCATTTGCCCATCCAATAAAATACATATATTAAAATACATAAATTAAATTAATAAATGTTTTACTTACCCCTGCCTGGATGAAGGTGTCCTCCTCCTCCTCTTCTGCACGAACATATAAGGGCCAATGCGCAACAATTAAAACACCTGTAACCCCTTAATTACCTTAGCGGTTACTACCACTAAGGTAATTAAGGGATGTAAGAGACATGTAGAGAGGTATGACCAGGGAGACAAATTTGGGGAAATTAAACAATGGTTTTATTCAGCCGGCCACATTAAACAATACCGTAAATACCAAATAAATAAAACATTTTATCCCTCTGTAGAGGCTTCCCAGTCCCTCTCTGCAGGGCTGGGAGGATAAGCCACTTTCCAACCTACAACCCCCAAACTCCCAAGACAAAAGCAGGGGCCTTTTGTGGCAGTCACTAAGTCTGGTTGGTGTCCATTGTTGGGCCAGCCTCTGCTGGTTTTCTGGGTCCTCTGTGCCCTGGAAAAGAGGTCTGGTTACTGGGGTCTTGTCAGCAGCACAGCCCTGCGCTCAAGACAATGGGCCTCATGCAGTAAGCGCCGATAAGGCTTTTATCTGCATTTTCCTGCCAAAATTGCATTTGAGATTCAGTAAGCGCCGATAAGTGGTCAAAATCGGCATTTTTTCTTCCCGATAAAAATTTATCAGCATGCGGCTGCCGATAACCCACTTATCGGCACTTTTCGGCACTTTTTGAAATCGGCTGTATTCTAGTAGCCCCGATCAGCTTATCGGTGCTGATCGGCACTCAAAAATGGAGATTTCTTCGGCAATTTGTCCCGCCAACTAAAGTTGGCAAGTTGGAGGGGAGAAGGATCGGCAAGGTTGCCGGGACGGCACTTAGAAAAAATAGCTCATCTCTACATCAATGGAGTCAATGGAGCGGGGACTTATAACTTTATAGGAGTGTTTACGTTCTATTGCTCATAATACAAATGTGCTTGGCATTACAGTGTCGATGTCATTCACTTCATCGTGTCACCGTTTACGTTTATTATTGGCAGAACATTGTACTTTTCTATGTTATGATGATTTGCGTGTCACATTAGTCTTAATGTTATGATGTGTCAATGAAAACTCCTATAGTAAACTCTTAAAGGAAGAGGTTACATAATATCAAACATGTTACTTAAGTGTGCTTCAAATTATTATATGATGTAACAGATTTCACACATCTAACAGATCCAGCGTATGGTAATGTTGGTATACATTAGAGAATGCTTTGAATGTGTAACGCATGATCAAATGTCAATGTAGCTGTTTGTTTTCATGTTTACATGTACTTTGTGACCTCCCTCTTTTGATGACGTCCGCAATTGGACACTCAATAACATTGCATGTTTACATTGTACACGATGCATTATAATCACTTCATGCTAAGTTATACACAGATCTATAATAGTTACTCATTTTTACACGATTGAAACATAATCAATAGCAAGTATCCTGATGGCATCAAATTATGCATATGCACATTACAATTAGTTCATGTGAACATGTGACAATAACATGCGAAATTAGACATGTTGCAACGTAGTTTTTCAACGTCAATGTCATGGTTGTATCCTAATGAGATGACTGAGTGTTGCGTTCAGAAGTGGTACATGCATTACACATTCCATAAATACTTGCGAATAAATTGTTGTACACAGCTTAACGTTACATCATTGTCAAATATCATGATTGCCTGGTGAACACACATAAATAATCCTTTTAATTCGTACTGGATACCCGTTTGGAGTTAACTACTTGGATATGTTAATGTAACACCTTGCACTTCATCAAGTGACCTGACATCATCACATAGGTATTTAAAGGAGGACAAAACAAGAAAAAGTTTACTTTGTTAAACGAAACGTGTCGCGACTGTTGTGGCTGGCGGTTTTACTACCCACCACCAGTACACACTCAAGTGTACCGTTCCTGCTTATTTCCGATCATTTCTATGCTATCAAAAACGGACAGGTATCCTAAGGACACCTATTGAAGGCCCCGGTTCCTGCACATGTGTGCTACACTCTGCACCACGCTACCACACGTGGAGGACAGGAGAGTGAACAGAGACAGCCCCAGCGCGCGGGTCTGATCTCTCAGAACTGAGATTACCCTTCATACTTCCTATGTGATGCCCTACTCCTGTGATAGACACCAGAATCGGGGATTATTAAAGAAATTTTATATGTAAGTTACTAATTTTATTATTTGTTGCTAATACAATATCTATCTCTCATCTTGGTGCGCTTTTGTGTTTTTTCTTGTTTTGCTGATATTGGTATCACCATCGGGGTTCCGGTGGAGACCACATTTGGAGGTGGGGGAGACACCTCATAAACACAGAAGCAGCAAGAGAACTGAGAGGGACCAACACTCCAAGTTTAAAGAGCCAGAGCGCGGACTGAACTTTTCATTTAAAGGAGGACAATTACCTGCGCATTGACAGCTACAGACCTGAAAATGATACGAATGTTCATGAGACGGAGGAGGATTCTATTGGAGGAGAGGCTAGCTGAGGGCCAGAATGGCACAGGCCAAGGAAGGGACAGGGACACAGACAGGGACAGGAACAGGGACAGGGACGCGGAGAGGAGAGGGAGAGGGCAAGGAGATGAGAGGAGAAGAGAGAGGAGAGAAGTTGTGCCTCGTCCTCGTTTGTACAGGGAGAGAACCATGTTAGATGGGATGAGTGAGGAGGAGATTACAAGTCGGTATCGTTTGAGTTCAGCAGCAATCTTAGCTCTTTATGAAGAGATACGTGTAGATTTAGATTTTGTGACAGCCAGAGGTCGTGCAGTCCCTGGGCTTGTTAAAATGCTGTGCTCATTACATTATCTTGCTTCCGCGTCATTCCAGACAACTGTGGGCATAGTTGGCGGGGTCTCGCAATCTACATTCTCGCGGGCCTTTACCCAGTTTCTATGTGCACTGAATAGACGCGCTAGGAATTATATTCATTTTCCTACAGAGCACACAGAGTGGCTGGAAGTCAGGAATGGCTTTTATACCATAGCCGAGATACCATGTGTGATGGGTGCAATAGATTGCACCCATGTTGCTTTGATCCCGCCTAGTCAGAGTGAGCATGCTTACCGCAATCGTAAGCACTACCATATGTGGGCGACACTTTGTTTTTATATGTTGAATGCTAAACAATGAGGTGTGTGTGTGTGTTACAGTTAGTGTAACATGTTGAAATTATACTTTAAAAGCGAAAATAATCTATGATTTAGGACTCCGTCACCAATGTGTACTAATGGTTCGTCATGTAGTATATTGCTATAGGAAATAATGTCTTTGTGCACGCTACATGTAAGGCTGTCTGCAATGTTAAGCTGTATCCACTCATTTGGCTAACAAATTGTGTCTATTATTAATGTACACATATATCATTTGAGTAAAGGCCTAACGAAATTTGTATTTACCATTCTTGTAGAAGTCAAAACTGATTTGGCTGCAACAACTCGCTCCAGGAAGGCACAACAGTATCATCCATGGTTGAGGCAACAGTTGAATCCTGAATCACACACATCTCCGTGAGGCCGTCATATGGATCTGCAGTGGCTTCTTCAAACAAGACGTCTGGAGGTACGTACAGTTGTTGGTTGTTTTCACATCCACATTTGCATTGGCCATATAAGTTTGGATACATATCATAGTCGTTATGTCCATCATGCATCTGGTCTTGATGAATGGACGGTGCAGGTATATCAGCAGACGCGACAGTCTGTGCGGCTTCAATTTAACTGGTATTAGGCAAAAATATGCTATTTAACAGAAGATATGTTCCATGTTCCATGGTAAGTTTAGATGATGAAGCAACATGCCAGCATCCATATCGTTGATATTGACGATCATGGACACGCTCAAAACATTCATTTGCGGATAAAGTGAAACGTACAGAAGTTTTAACATTTCTTTGTTTGTCTGGTTCTTTGTAGTATGGATATTTTTTTTGGATCAAGTCATAGATTTCTCCCACCGTTGCCTTTTTGTGTGGCGTTGACTCGATTGCTTCATAAATCAAAAATATGTATGATTTACGTGGATGGCTGTGCAATGTGGAAGCTCCTGCCATTTCTTCTCTCTTCAAGTGTACAGTGTCTAAGTTGAACGCATACGGATGTCTGCTGAATGTGTGAATAGTTACATGTTATCTTCGTGGTTTGTTCCAAGGTTATAATACAACCTAACAGTTATACGCCTAGGTTTTCTCCCACAAAAACTTGTTACACACAATTGGCTGAAATTCTTTGTCTAAGATACCCTCTTTTCACAGGAATCAAAACTTTACTTTCGGCTTAGGCAATCAAAATGTGCAAAACAAGGTTACACTTTTAATTACAATAACAATGTGTGTGAAATCATCTACAGTGCTATGATGGACAGATTTCTACTTACACTTAGCTAAAATTAACCATACACACATCTCTCTCTTTGTCTCTATCTGTTTTTCTCTCTCTCTTTCTCTCTCTCTCTTTCTCTCTCTCTTTCTCTCTCTCTCTGTTTGTCTCTCTGTTTGTCTCTCTGTTTGTCTCTCTTGTTATATAGATATATATATAAAAATATATATAATTAGATATATATATATAAATATATATATCTATATATATTTAACTATATATTGTGTGTATATATATAGTATATATATATGTCTATATATATATGTGTCTGTATATATGTCTATATATATGTGTGTGTGTGTGTGTGTGTGTGTGTGTGTGTGTGTGTGTGTGTGTGTGTGTAAGACATGTAAATGAACATACAGTAATATTTACAGTTGCTATATATATATAGATATATATATAGATAGATAGATATATCGATATTTCTACATTGAAGGCCTTGTTGTGTGCAAACAGGCCTTGTTGTAATTATCTTAACAGTTCATTAAAGTTTATAACATTACTGGGTCAGTATGTTTGAGGGTCTAATTGAGTCAGCTGTGTAGAAGTTGTATTTAACAGCAAACAAGTCCTCTTTGCAGCCATGAAGGCCTGTACTGTTCATTCTGATTATATATATATATATATATATATTATATATAGAGTGCAAAACTAAAGACATAGATGTGTGTAAGCAGGCCTTAGTGTAATCATATTCAAAGTTAAATACAGCTGAGTGAATTAGGGGCTCACTCATACTGATACCATAATTGTAGCGTGTGCTAACATTTAGATCTCATTAACACAAGGCCTGTTTGCTGAAAGAAGATTAAAGTAAGTAATGTCTTACAGAGTTAAGACACAAGAAAACATAACATTAAAATGTATGTTCTTCTCTCTTCTCCCCCTCTCTCTCTCTGCCTATCCTTTACAGTACTAATACTGCTGCGGCCAAGTTTATTCGAGCATTTGCCCGTTCTTGGCCGCAGCAGTAGCCTGGCGCGCGCCCGAGGGTGACGGGCGCGCGCCGAAGCAGCGGAAGAGCGCCCTCCGATCGGGGCGCTCTCCCTACCGCTGCCGGGTCCGCCGGGTCCCCCGGAACCCCCTGCCGCCGTCCCCCACATCGCGGGACACCAGGGCTCCCTCGGGGAGCCCTGGACGCGCGTGCAGGGGGCGCAGGCTCCCGAAGACGCGTGACCGCGCGTCTATGACGCGCGGCACGCCGAGGGGCGGCCACTAGCAAGCCGGGAAATCTCCCGGCTTGCGGATCTGGCCGATGCGCAATAAAGCGTGTCGGTAGTGTATAAGGGGTTTGATCTAAGATCCTCCTAAAACTGTTAATTCTCCCGGACGGGATCTACATAGTAGAATCTAAATGCATAGGAGGTTACAAAATACTAGGGGCAGATCGCCTCTTCTTGATCAATCAACCTTGAGATGCTTCGGGTTGTTCACTTTTAAATGTATATGTTAATTAAGTTTACTGTCTATAAACAACCATGTGATGTGAATGTACCCCTGTCAGAAAACAATAAAAATGTTTGAAATAAAAATGTATGCTGTTATATGGGTACTTACTTAAAGTTGTATGTCAATAATATTAGCATGAAATGACTATCTACATTACAAAAATAACCCAGATACATCTCATCTTGAACAAGAGCTAAGTGAATGTCATCTTCCATTAACATGCCAAGTGTGTAATAATGTTATACCATGAATCAACTGATGATTAATAGATATTCATATGTTATAAAATATGCCTTCATTCAGTCAGTGAGCATTTATAAACATTCATGTGTACAAGGACATACTTGAATGTTATCAAGCATCTGTACATGATCATACATACACTATGCATGAAATAGTCTGCAGTAAACAACACCAGGACACCAACAAATTTAGTCAATGTGCTTATTTATTTTTGTTTATCCTTTTGAGAGCGAGTCACAGGCCTGCTTGTTGGCTGTTGTATTTGCCTTTTCCCTCTGCCAAGTACTCTGGCCTTAACTGTACCACTTGTGCTTGCCTGTGGCAGTTCAGTGGCACTGGGTGTGGGCTGTGGCACTTCAGGGGCACTAAGAGTGGGCTGTGGCACTTCAGGGGCACTGGGTGTGGGCTGTGGCACTTCAGGGGCACTAAGTGTGGGCTGTGGCACTTCAGGGGCACTGGGTGTTGGCTGTGGCACTTCAGTGGCACTAAGTGTGGGCTGTTGCACTTCAGGGGCACTAAGTGTGGGCTGTGGCAATTCAGGGGCACTGGGTGTGGGCTGTGGCAGTTCAGGGGCACTGGGTGTGGGCTGTGGCAGTTGTGAAACACTTGCTAAACATTGCAAGAGTGATGGTGGAGCACTTTCTTGTTTTGTTTTTTAATCTTCTTCCAAAAGCTGGTTATTAGTAATTGTTGCCCTAACTTTCTTTTGCGTGTCTCATTTGTAGGTGTCGGTTCCATATTTTGAACAAATGTAAGCGGTTGGATGTTGACAGGGACCTGCACAGAACTTGCACCTACTGTACCGGTATCATCCAGAACTGGGGAATGAAGAACTGATGACTCGGGAGAAAAAGTAGCAGCATGTAAAGATCCATCCTCTGATGGGGTAAAGTGGAATTGTTGTTCTCTTGCTGTACTCCGAAACTGATTTGCTTGGCTTACATTCAGAACTAGTGCTTGTAATGTCCTGTTTACATTTTGGATTTCTTTAGGAACTTGGATGATGACTTGTTTAATTTGTGACATTTCTGATATTGACCTTTCATGCAGTGACAGCATCCTTTCAAGCATTGACATCATTTCTGAATGGCGACGATTTTCTTCACCCAAGATTCGTTCTTCAGAAGCTGCAATAGCTGAGTAGGTGTCACGAGCAGGAGGACTTGAATGCTGTGTTAATCCAGGAGTGTCAACATCTTCATGGTCACTTGAGTGAATTTGTCCTTGAGCGGCAACATCTGGTTCTACAAATAAAGAAAGACATTATGAACTGCCATGGAACTTTAACTTTGTTTTCACTATAATGATAGTTGTTCTCATAGTGGAACACATAACATGTACAGTATCCATAATTTTTTATTTATGTCCAATTAAAAGATGATGCTTGAAGTAACAATGATGTTTCGACTCAGTGTGAAAGAAGAATGAATTAAAGGTTGTTGTAACATCACAACTCCTAGCTCATACTTTAAAACACACACAATACATGTTGTCAGGAAAAACTACATCTTCTGTGACACTAACTGATGTGAAGTTCATTACATGTGAAAGGCATTTATTTTGCATGGCAAATAAAATTCTTCAAATGTACACATTATATGTGCTGCACCTCATACACTCACCTTCAGGTGACACAGGAGCTGCAGAAGCAACTATATAGAAGAATAACATCAGAATTTAATTGTAATGTGTACATAATTAACATGAAGTATCTGTAGTGGTAGTAGTTATGGCTAAATATCAGCATCACATAACGACATCACAATGATATGGTTAGGGCAATCTGTATATTATCCATCTTAAAATTAATGTACATGTGAACCTAATCAGCACATTTATTTTAAACACCATACAACATACAATGTTCATGCAGGAATGCGTTGTAAAATTAAGTGTTCTGTTGTACATACACTGCATATGTTGTGTAGAAATCTAACTATAATAATGTACATCACTACCATGAAAGCAAAGTTGACTCTGCTTAGAATTCAGCACCTAATTGTGGAAATGTGTATGAATGTGTTTAGAGATCTGTCCGAACATTTAAGAGAAGCAGAGGTGTAGCGCTCAATGTGGCTGACACTCAGCAACACATGCAGTGTGTCGCTCACAGATGGTACTGGTGTGATAAGGTGGCGTAGCTATAACGTTACAATAATATATGAGTGAACGAACGACTAACGTACGTTTTAATATATAGTGGACTGGTGGGTGAAAGTATTCAGATAATTACCATTTCAAATGAATGTGATGAACTTCTGTTCACCTTGTCAGCTTCTAACAACTGTAGTCCCTCCCCCAAGACGTGACACCACCTGACCTTTGATTTGCTTCTACCACCTGTAAGCCGTCCCACAAGACTTGACCCTACCATGACCCTGTGATCTGGCTCTGTGCCCTACACCACCCCCTCTGTTCACCTCTATGCTGTGATTACATATTAATTGCAGCTGGTTTCACACACCGGTACATGAGCGAACTAAAAATATGAAGTGAGCAACATATGAACACAATTAAATACCATATGGTACATGTTCCTATTTATGCTCACATTATACTACATGACGCGAAAAAAGAGCTTTAATAAAACATCACGAAATTTGTTTGTGCAAATTATTTATGTTCGCCTTTGAATGCTCAATATTCCATGCAAGACTTGATTAGGCAGTAATGGCCTGTTTATACGTGTAACATAGATTATCACTGATTTATATACTGTATATATATATATATATATATATATATATATATATATATATATATATATATATATATGTAGAAGAGTGACCTAAGCGCAAATATGACAGGGAAGAGAAAAAACACAAAAAGAGATCATAGGGCAGTATATCTAATAATACATAGACTTAAGATGGTAAGATATGCGCTTACACTGATAGGATAAGTATGAGCCTGTAATCCTCTAAGGGACTCGCGAACGTACAGTAGCTTTAACGGTCTTCTTCTTTTAACTGCTGGATCTCCAGATTTCTTCTCCACGGGAACTCAGCTGCAGCTGCTGCATGCACTTCTTGTCTCTGGCACTCACGTATCTCTATGGATGGATCTCACAAGAGGGGGGGGGGGGAGGATGGGGAGGAAATAATGGAAGGGAACAAAATATGTGTAAAACCTTTTAATCTAAAAAAGACTCAATAAAATATAGGTAATCAACTCACATTTTGTGAGTAAATAACAAGCAGTAGAGAGTGTTTAGCGACTCTCACACTCGTGTAGAAGCGCCGGTTACCAGTCCTCTCCGCAATCTCCGCTACTTCCATGTCACGTGATCGACCGTGGCGTGTGACGCGGTGTGTGACGTGGCCCGGCTCTCGCGAGCTTCACTGTCTGCCAATGCAGGGGATCACTGCCGGAGCTCCTCGTGAATGTCTCTCCACACAGGCTCCTCGGCGTGTCTCTCTCTCTGCTGCAAATCAACGCTGGCCCTACGTGTTTCTCCACTTGGGCTTCGTCAGGGGCTGTGACACGGAAGTAGCGGAGATTGCGGAGAGGACTGGTAACCGGTGCTTCTACACGAGTGTGAGAGACTCGCTAAACACTCTCTACTGCTTGTTATTTACTCACAAAATGTGAGTTGATTACCTATATTTTATTGAGTCTTTTTTAGATTAAAAGGTTTTACACATATTTTTTCCTTCCATTATTTCCTCCCCATCCTCCCCCCCCCTCTTGTGAGATCCATCCATAGAGATACGTGAGTGCCAGAGACAAGAAGTGCATGCAGCAGCTGCAGCTGAGTTCCCGTGGAGAAGAAATCTGGAGATCCAGCAGTTAAAAGAAGAAGACCGTTAAAGCTACGTTCGCGAGTCCCTTAGAGGATTACAGGCTCATACTTATCCTATCAGTGTAAGCGCATACTTTACCATCTTAAGTCTATGTATTATTAGATATACTGCCCTATGATCTCTTTTTGTGTTTTTTCTCTTCCCTGTCATATTTGCGCTTAGGTCACTCTTCTACAGATCTTCAAGGCGGCGATTGTGGAGCAGCAGACCTAAATTGGCTGCAGTTTGTAGGGTTAGGTGTACACCAGGGTATGTACCTCATTTAAAAACATTGGCTCTCTAAGTGGTGTGAATAATATCTTCCACAGGAACAAACTGTTTAGATTTGCGCTGTGTGTTTCTTTTCTATATATATATATATATATATATATATACAGTGTTCGACAAATCACCCAAAAATCTACTCGCCCAACCAAAAAATCTACTCGCCACCTAGTTCCGCCCCCAACCCCGCCCCTAGTCCCACCCCCAACCCCACCCCCAACCCCGCTTTAAAATAAAATATATAAATAAAATACATTTAATAAATTCCTAGTCAGAACAACATTCATTTTTGACAAATGTATTTATTACATTATACTACAATTAGTCCTTGTTACGTGTGTGTGTGTGTGTGTGTGTGTGTGTGTGTGTGTGTGTGTGTGTGTGTGTGTGTGTGTGTGTGTGTGTGTGTGTGTGTGTGTGTGTGTGTGTGTGTGTGTGTGTGTGTGTGTGTGTGTAAATGTCAGATCTAGAAATAAAAGCCACAGGTGAATGACTAGTTTCCTGAACCCCTTAACCAGTGTCTGGATGCCCCCGCTTCACAATATCTAAAGCAGCAATCCCGCCTGGGATCTTACCTGATCCGCAGTCCCTCAATGTCCAGGTACCTCATTCCCGCAATGTTATAAGTTGGAGGGGATGTGTTCCCTACCTGTCTTCTGGGTTAGGGGGGATTCCGATGTCTTCTGTGTGAAGCTTGAGTCAGATCTGGAAGAAAGCAGTATAAGTTATTTTGGTGTAGAATAGGACAGTTAAGATATATAGGGTAAATAAGATATCCAGATGGAGAGAGGGGGAGAGAGGGGGAGAGAGGGGGAGAGAGGGGGAGAGAGGGGGAGAGAGGGGGAGAGAGGGGGAGAGAGGGGGAGAGAGGGGGAGAGAGGGGGAGAGAGGGGGAGAGAAAGAGAGAGAAAAAAGAGACAGAGGAGGGAGAGAGAAAAAGAGACAGAGGAGGGAGAGAGAAAAAGAGACAGAGGAGGGAGAGAGAAAAAGAGACAGGAGAGAGAAGGAGACAGAGGGGGGAGAGAAAGAGAGAGGGGAGAAAGAGACCAGAGAGAGGGGAGACGGGGGAGACCAGAGAGGGGAGACCAGAGAGGGGGGAGACCAGAGAGAGGGGAGACCAGAGAGAGGGGAGACGGGGGAGACCAGAGAGAGGGGAGTCGGGGGAGACCAGAGAGAGGGGGGAGACCAGAGAGAGGGGGGAGACCAGAGAGAGGGGAGATGGGGGGAGACCAGAGAGGGGAGACGGGGGAGACCAGAGAGAGGGGAGAGGGGGGAGACCAGAGAGAGGGGAGACGGGGGGAGACCAGAGAGGGGGGAGACCAGAGAGAGGGGAGATGGGGGAGACCAGAGAGAGGGGAGACGGGGGGAGACCAGAGAGGGGGGAGACCAGAGAGAGGGGAGACGGGGGAGACCAGAGAGAGGGGAGACGGGGGAGACCAGAGAGAGGGGAGACGGGGGATACCAGAGAGAGGGGGGAGACCAGAGAGAGGGGGGAGACCAGAGAGAGGGGAGAGGGGGGAGACCAGAGAGAGGGGAGACAGGGGGAGACCAGAAAGAGACCAGAAAGAGGGGAGACGGGGGGAGACCAGAAAGAGGGGAGACGGGGGGAGACCAGAAAGAGGGGAGACGAGGGGAGACGGGGGGAGACGGGGGGAGACCAGAGAGAGGGGGCAGGGGTGACTGACTGACCGGGACAGGGGTGACTGACTGACCGGGGCAGGGGTGACTGACTGACCGGGGCAGGGGTGACTGACTGACCGGGGCAGGGGTGACTGACTGACCGGGGCAGGTGACTGATTGGGGGGGGGTACCTATGGTGTCACACACTCCCATACACACATACACATTCTCCCATATATATACACACACACACACACACCCATATACACACACACACACTCACATATATACACACACTCCCACATATATACACACACTCCCACATATATACACACACTCCCACATACACATATATACACACACACACACACACACACACACACACACACACACACACACACACACACACACACACACACACACACACACACACACACACTCCCACATATATACACACACACACTCCCACATATATACATACACACACACATATATACACACACATATATACACACACACACACACATATATACACACACATACACACACACACACACACACTCTCCCCCCTACACGCACACACACTCTCCCCCTACACACACACACACTCTCTCTCCCCCCCCCCTACACACACACTCCTCTCCCCCCCCCTTACTCACCGTGGATCGCTGTGGTCTCTGGTCTCTGTGACAGCCAAGGAAGCGGCAGGCCGGGTGTCGCCCTCGGTCTCGGCGGCTGTCGCTGCGGGTCACCGGGGGGCAGTGAGGGATCCGGACACAGGGGAGAGAGGAGTGGGGGGGCTAGTGATGCGGCTGGTCACCGGAGGCCGGGGACACTGAGTTGGAGGTGAGATCGGGAGTGAGTGGGGAGATTTGGGGTGTCGGGGTGTCACAAGTGTCGGGGGGGAGATTGGGGTGTCGGGGGGGGGTCACGGGTGTCGGGGGGGAGATTGGGGTGTCCGGGGGGGGGTCACGGAGGCCGGGAGAGATTGGGGTGAGTGGGGGTAACGGAGGCCGGGAGAGATTGGGGTGAGGGGGGGTCACGCAGGCCGGGAGAGATTGGGGTAAGGGGGGTCACTGAGGCCGGGAGAGATTGGGGTGGAGGGGGGGCGGATAGCCCGATGGGAGGGAGGGGCGACAGATGGCCCTGCAGGGGCCTGAGGCAGACAGGCGTGGAAGGGGCTAGCTACCGGAAGGGGGAGGAGTGGAAGCGCTGAGGAGGGAAAGTTGCTGAGAGAGCCGGAGGCGGGGTAATCTCCCCCAACAACATGAACCCGCCTCCGGCTTTTTTTTTTTTTTTCTCCAGCGCGAGCGCGGGAAAAACAGCAGCGCGAGCGGGGGAAAAACAGCAGCGCGAGCGCTGGAAATTTAAAAAACACACGTGTGCTGCTTGGGCCAATATTTACTCGCCCGGGGGTTAAATCCACACTCCCCGGGCATGTAAATGTATATAATTGTCGAACACTGTATATATATATATATATATATATATATATATATATATATATATATATATATATATATATAATATGTATATATGTATATATGTATCGACACATACATGAAATAGTGAATTATGCATTTGTGTGCACAGACACAGTATAACGAAGTTATACATTACTGTGACAAAGAATGAGTGCGGGTGTGCTTTGTGGTTATGCATGTTAACCCATCGTTTGTAAAAAGATTCACTCATACATTCAGCTTTCAACTATAAGGCAAAGATGTTGAACGCTTTGTAAAGTAGAAGGTTGCAGTGTGTGTTATTTGGAAGATCATTACACATAATCCCTTCATGCAGGTCAAGTTGTGTATGTTTACTCATAATGGTGTCATCCACGATAGCTGAGCCAATACATGTTTCCAAACACACATAGATATATATATATATATATATATATATATATATATATATATATATAATATTTTTTTGTTTTTTTAGGACAACTATATATAAATATATATATATATATATATATATATATATATATATATATATATAGATAGATAGATAGATAGATATACAGGTAAACCCCGTTATAGCGCGGTCCTCTGTTTTTTTTTTTTTAAATGGCCGCTGCATCACTGCTACTGCGTCTGCCGGAGGGAAAGCTGAGAACTCTCCCAGCGTTCCCAGACCCGGTGGGGCAGCAGCAACCACACACTGCTCTTACCTGGCACCTGGCAGCTCTGCTTCCATGTCTCTGTTAGTGTTAGGAATGCCCAGCATATCACTGCTGTGTTACGATCGCACTAAGCATGTGCATGGGATCGGCTTTCAAAGAAGAGACTATGGCGTCCCTGCTTTGTTTACATGAGCCATGTGCCGTGACGTCACATGACCCCGCTGGAACGGAACTGCAGAGGAGCAGGGGGAACAGGCAGCCCACATCTCACAAGCCGCACCGAGTGCACAGAGCACCCACAGAACACCGTGTGAACACCGTGTTTGAGAAGGGGGTTACTGTGAGTAGGGAGGTGGTTACTGTTTGAGCAGGGGGGGATATTTTTAGCAGGAAGGTATGTATGTATGTATGCATGTATGTCTTTATTTGTATAGCGCCATAAAATGTACATAGCGCTTCACAGTAGTAATACATGTCATATAAATAACAAATATAAATAACAGATCATGGGAATAAGTGCTTCAGACATACTGTAAAAGTAACATTAAGGAAGGAGTCCCTGCTCCGAGGAGCTTACAATCTAATTGGTAGGTAGGGAGAACGTACAGAGACAGTAGGAGGGAATACTAGTAAGTGCGTCTGCAGGGGGCCAAGCTTTGTGTCATGTGTCCATGATTATCCAGTGCTACTCATATGCTTCTTTAAGCAGATGTGTCTTAAGGTGGGTCTTAAAGGTGGATAGCGAGGGGGCTAGTCGGGTATTGAGGGGAAGGGCATTCCAGAGGTGTGGGGCAGAAAGTGAGAAAGGTTTAAGGCGGGAGAGAGCTTTAGTTACAAAGGGGGTAGAAAGAAGACATCCTTGAGAAGAACGCAAGAGTCGTGATGGTGCATAGCGAGAAATTAGGGCTGAGATGTAATGAGGGGCAGAAGAATGTAAAGCTTTAAAAGTGAGCAGTAGAATTGAGTGTGAGATACGCAATTTAATCGGAAGCCAGGAGAGGGATTTCAGCAGGGGAGACGCTGAGACAGATTTAGGAAAGAGTAGAGTGATTCTGGCAGCAGTGTTTAGGATAGATTGTAGGGGAGACAGGTGAGAGGTAGGAAGGCCGGACAGCAGGAGGTTGCAGTAATCGAGACGTGAGAGAATGAGGGCCTGAGTCAGAGTTTTGGCAGTTGAGTAAAGGGCGTATCTTTGTGATATTGCGGAGGAAAAAGCGACAAGTTTTAGAAACATTTTGAATATGAGAGGAGAATGAGAGAGAGGAATCAAGTGTGACCCCTAGGCAGCGTGCTTGGGCTACTGGGTGAATGATCGTATTTCCAATAGCAATGTGGAAGGATGTAGTAGGGCCAGGTTTGGGAGGTAGTATAAGGAGCTCTGTTTTTGCCATGTTAAGTTTCAGTCGGCGGATGGCCATCCAGGATGATATTCCAGAGAGGCATTCAGAAACTTTGGTCTGTATAGCAGGTGTAAGGTCAGGGGTTGAAAGGTAAATTTGTGTGTCGTCAGCATAGAGGTGATATTTAAACCCAAAAGATGTGATTAGGTCACCTAGAGAGAGTGTGTAGAGAGAAAAGAGAAGGGGTCCCAGGACAGAGCCCTGGGGTACCCCCACAGCGAGATCAATAGAGGAGGAGGAGGTGTTAGCAAAAGAGACACTGAAGGTACGATGGGAGAGGTAAGAGGAGATCCAGGATAAAGCTTTGTTCCGAATACCAAGAGTATGGAGAATGTGAAGGAGAAGAGGGTGGTCCACGGTGTCGAATGCTGCAGAGAGGTCGAGTAATATGAGCAGAGTGTAATGACCTCTGTCTTTGGCAGCGTGGAGGTCGTCAGTTATTTTAGTGAGGGCTGTTTCAGTAGAGTGAGCAGTGCGGAAGCCAGATTGTAGAGGGTCTAGTACAGAATAGGTGTTGAGAAAGTGTAGCAATCGAGAGAATACAAGACGTTCAAGGAGTTTGGAGGCAAAAGGCAGGAGGGAGACAGGTCGATAGTTAGAAGGACAGGTAGGGTCAAGCTTGCTGTTTTTGAGTAATGGTATAACGGTTGCATGCTTGAAGGATGAAGGAAAGGTACCAGAGTAGAGGGAATAATTAAAGATCTGTGTGAGCATAGGGATTATAGAAGGAGCAAGAGGTTTTAGGAGATGGGAGGGAATGGGATCAAGAGGGCAAGTGGTAGAGGGAGAAGAGATCAGCAGTGATACATCCTCCTCCGAGATAGCAGAAAAAGAGTCAAGAAAGACAGGAGGAGAGTTGGGAAGCATTGTGGGATGGGAGGAGGCAACAGATGGGATGTTCTGCCCTATGGACTCCACCTTTTTCTTAAAAAAGTCAGCAAAGTCCTGAGGTGAGATGGAGGAAGTAGAGGAGGCAGCTGAGGGTGGTCTGAGTAGATAGTCAAAGACAGAAAAGAGACGGCGTGGGTTAGACTTGTGTGTGTTGATTAGTGATGAAAAGTAGGTTTGTTTAGCCTGAAAGAGGGCAGAGTTGAAACAGGATAGCATGAATTTGTAGTGAATGAAGTCTGCGAGCGTATGAGATTTCCTCCAGAGGCGTTCAGAGGAACGAGTGGAGGAACGCAGCATGCGTGTGTGGGAGTTTAGCCAGGGTCTGGGGTTAGAAGGGCGAGGACGGCAGAGAGAAAGTGGGGCATGAAGATCAAGAGAGGAAGATAAGGCAGAGTTGTAGTTCCTGACCAGGTTGTCAGGGTCTGAAGCAGAACTGAGAGAGGAGAGGGAGGAGCGTAAAGTGGAATCAAGAGCTGGTAGGTTAATAGAGCGCAGGTTTCTGCAAAAACGAGGGCGAGATGGAGATGGAGATGGAGAGAAGCGAGAGAGAGAAAATGAGATGAGGTGATGGTCGGAGAGAGGAAAAGGGGAAATGGAGAAATCGGAGAGAGAGAAGTTCTTAGTGAAAACCAGGTCTAAGTAGTGGCCATCCTTGTGGGTGCTGGCTGCAGTCCACTGTTGAAGGCCAAAAGAAGTGGTTAGAGAAAGAAAGCGGGAAGCCCAAGGGAGAGAGGGGTCATCAATGTGGCAATTGAAGTCCCCAAGGATAAGAACAGGGGAGTCTGAGGAGAGAAAGAAAGAGAGCCAGGATTCAAAGTGAGAGAGAAAGGCAGAAGGGGGATGAGTAGAGGAAGGTGGGCGATAGATGACCGCCACATGGACCGGGAGAGGAGAGAAGATCTGGACTGTGTGAGCCTCGAAGAAGGGAAAAGCAAGAGAGGGGGGAATAGAAACTGTTCTGTAACGGCAGAGAGAGGAGAGCAGGAGCCCCACGCCTCCACCCCTGCCACCAGGGCGTGGAGTGTGGGAGAAGGAAAGGCCACCATAGGAGAGGGCAGCTTCCAGAGCAGAGTCAGACTGAGTGAGCCAGGTCTCAGTTATAGCAAAGAGAAGCAGGGAGTGAGAGAGAAAGAAGTCATGCACAGAGAGGAACTTGTTAGAGAGGGAGCGAGCATTCCAAAGGGCACAGGAGAAAGGGAGAGAGGAGGGAGGGTGGCAGGGGATGGGTATGAGGTTGGAGGGGTTTACACCAGAAGGAGTAGAAGTTGCATGTGGAAGGCGAGGACGAGAGCAAGTAGAAATAAGGCAGGGACCAGGATTGGGAGAGATATCCCCAGAAGCAAGGAGGAGAAGCATGGACAGAAAGAGAATGTGTGAGGATGATTTGTAGGGGTGTGTTTTAGTGCAGGCGGCATAACTGTGTGGTGACAGAGGGCGCAGGTAAGAGAGGAGTTCATGTGAACTGAGAAGTGGTGAAGTAAGGAGAGATGGCGAAATATGAATAGAGTTAGAGACATGATGAGGCAGGTGGAAGGAAGTGCATAATTTGAAAATAAGTGAGGTTACAGTAAATATAAAAAGTAAAGGTGGCATCACAGCAATAGTAATGTGTTGAGATGTGCAGTGTGGGATGATAACCTCCTTTCCAGCGTAGGTCAAATGCAGGAATCAGAAGCAGTAGATTGTGTCCACTTTTTCCACTTCTTTTTGAACTTCCCTTTTTAAACTTCCATACTACTTTAAAGATTTCTACTTAAAAGCATTTCTGCTTAAGAGCAAAGGCTGCAAGCAGCAATGGCTGTTGTAAGTTTACTTATATACATTTAGAAAGTCACCTGGTTGGTACAACAAACTTAATTAGCACATGTGAGGGTAGTTAAACCAAATTGTTTTTCAAAGGTGGGTGTTGTCTTGCACAAGTGTGAAAGATGAATTAAATTAAGGCAATAGTGGGATGATTTCCACACAGACAATTTGAGATGTTTTTACCTAAATTGAACTAAAATTAGCTAAATAGACAGCAGGGTATGAGGATTGCAGGACACACAGACAATTTGAGATGTTTTTACCTAAATTGAACTAAAATTAGCTAAATAGACAGCAGGGTATGAGGATTGCAGGACACTTGAAGTTACTGTACTGTGAGCAGGGGGGGGATACTGTGAGAGAGGGGGGGGTACTGTAAGCAGGGGGGGTACTGTGTGAGCAGGGTGTACTGTGAGCAGGGGGGGATGTTTTGTCCCAATTTTGCCCGACCACCCCAAAAAAAAATAAAACAATTTACATTTTTTAAAAAAAAATTATTGAAAAAAACCGGGAGCCACGTGAAAACTGCGTAATAACCGATTTCGCGTTATAACGGGTCGCGCTATAACGGGGTTTACCTGTATATATATATAGAGAGAGACATATAAACAGATATATATGTACTGTAGGTATGCTTATATTGGGAAGAAACGATAAGTTTAAACGGAAATATAGATAAGAACTGTAACATACGACATGCGTAGTACAGTAACATTTGTCACCTGGTGGAAATTGAGCCGAATAAATTCCGATATCTCTGTCACCTGGCAAACCCTCCACGACGACAGGAAGAAATTTTTCCCGTATCTGCTACTCCAATGGAGTTAACATTAGAGCTTGTGCTGGCAGCCCACCTCCAGTGGCAGAAGCATGCATCCGTTGTGCTTGGATTTTTTTCTTTAAGTTTGCCCTGATATCATCGAATCTCTTCCGACAATTCGCCCGGTCCCTGACATGATTCCCACAAGCAGACACAGCCAAGGTTATTTGATCCCACATTTCTTTTTTTGATGCTGAACTTGTCCGCCCTTGAAATACATACAAAATATATGACGTTAATTATTATTAGAAAAACGAGCAGTTTCCTAAACTGCTACCTGTTCCAAGAGATACCAAACATGGTGGTTTAGGTTGAATATGTGTAGCACATGAGCATTTACGTGGAAACATACAAATCTAAGGAAGCTTGCATGAATATTGTATGAACTTTGGCAAACTTTTTAGACTAATTGTTATGGTCGTTATAAAGCATGAAGGATTATGTGTGTAACAATTAACTTTAATTGATACATATTAGAGAATAATAGTTTGATATTAAGACATCTCACATGAGATAGGATAACATGTCTTTGAACAATCAATGCAAAGATAGACTTACCTAGTAAATGCCCATACAGAGAGTCATAGTGCTCCAAAATCCCTGTGACAAGAACTCTGTTTTCCTCTTCATTGAAACGAGGATTACGTGGCTGCTCCACACATTTCCTCCGACCACGTGCAGCCACAGAGCTTGGCTGCTGCTGACTGGACTCTCCTTCTTCCAATGGAAGAGACTCCAAAAGCGGCCCAACACCAACCACCCCCCCCATCAGACACCCCAGCAGCACCACCACCAGACACCCCAGCAGCACCAGCAACAGGCACGGAAGGTGGGCTCGGGGGGAGCGCGGGAATCTGTCCGCAGGGGGAAGCAGGCCACAGGAGGAGCTGGTACTTCCCCCTCCATCCCACGTTGGGAGCGGGAGGGGGGGGGAGCGGGACCTGCGCATGCGCGCCGGGACCGCGGAGGAATCGCCGCCATTTTTTAAAATTTATTTATTTTTAAAATGTATCTAATTAACTGGCGCCCGGCCGCGCCGGGCCCCCCTGACCCACGGGCCCGGGATGCCAGTACCCTTTCTCCCCCAATGTTGGCGGCCCTGCTGGTGCGGTGCATATCTGTTTGGCTGGAACAGGAGGCTCTGCGTGCTCTGCGGTGGTGTGGGGAGATATCAGGACAGGTTTTCAGGGTGGTTCATCTCTGGTGAACAGCACCTCCAGCCAACGTGGATCCTGAGATGACCAGATTGGTCCAGACAGTGATCCACACATATGGATGGTTCCATGGTTCTTTATTGCAATCACAGCAGAAGTCACAGCTTTAAATCCCTGACAGGAAACCTCCAAGGCTTTTAGACCCATGTAGTCCCCTTCTTGATTCCCTCCTGGGATACAGGGTAGATGTTTCCCACTCCACAGGGGGAGGGAAGAGACACAGACGTCTGTGTCAGTATATACCCAGGGGATGGGCTTGTAACCATGCCCCATAACAGGGGAGGTCTGATATTGACAGGCGTCACATTATCTGCATGTGACTCAGCCAGTATCCTCCCCAGGATGACACTCTGGTTGTTGCATATCTGTTTGGCTGGAACAGGAGGCTCTGAGTGCTATGCGGTGGTGTGGGGAGATATCACGACAGGTTTTCAGGGTGGTTCATCTCTGGTGAACAGCACCTCCAGCCAACGAGGATCCTGAGATGACCAGATTGGTCCAGACAGTGATCCACACATATGGATGGTTCCATGGTTCTTTATTGCAATCACAGCAGAAGTCACAGCTTTAAATCCCTGACAGGAAACCTCCAAGGCTTTTAGACCCATGTAGTCCCCTTCTTGATTCCCTCCTGGGATACAGGGTAGATGTTTCCCACTCCACAGGGGGAGGGAAGAGACACAGACGTCTGTGTCAGTATATACCCAGGGGATGGGCTTGTAACCATGCCCCATAACAGGGGAGGTCTGATATTGACAGGCGTCACATTATCTGCATGTGACTCAGCCAGTATCCTCCCCAGGATGACACTCTGGTTGTTGCTAGGCCCGCCCCTGGATACAGTAACAATGCATCCAGGCTGCAATAGCAAGCTAGGCCTTCATGAGAGAATCTAACCCTTCACAATGCCTGTACCTACCAGGACATACTATGAGGGCCCAAAAGAAGAATAGTGGCTGGAGGCTATGCTATACGTACATTCTTTGTCTCCAATTTTGATTAATTATGGTACAGGGTATTCAGTTTGACTGTTCACGTGTGCTCCGATATCCCCCTGGCGACTCTCTGAAGCTATTTGTGGGTTGCTATGGTAGTTATTGCATTGGTACGATTATACCAACGTGCGTGCTGGCATTGCAGCATTGTTTGGTGCGTGATGTCACCACCGGTCGTAATGCTAATGTGTACAATGTCTCCACCAGACCTCCGCGGGGATAGTTCTCTCTATTTAATAGGTGTTTTTGTATTGCCACTTAAGCTTGAGGAAATTCATGTTATAGCCTGAAACGTTGTTGCATTACCATACCATGCTGTCCTCACAAGAAACCGAAGAAAGAGTAAGAAATTGTACTTTTATTTTGACTTGTGTCATGCAGTGAAATAATGTCTTATGTTTTAATTTTCTGTCACTTTTTCACAGCTTTTTCCCCCCAAAACCCTTTTATCCTTTCTCACTCTTGTTTCTTGTTCTTCTTCCCTTATTTTCTATGTTCTTCTTCTCCATAAACTTTCCATCCTCTCTCCTATTTTGCTTCTCTTTCTTTTTCTTCTCCCCCTCTTTTTAATCTTGATTCTCCATCTGTCCCTAATCTCCTTTTGCTCCATAAGTTTCCACAGTACATCTGTCTTTATAGCACAGTTTCACTAAAGGGTGTTCAGCTTAAGCACTTCTTCACTCCCAGTAATTTAAATGGGAGTTAATGTGCCCTAAAGCTTAAATATACAGTAGCCTCTCTTTCCCACCCCCTCTATCTCCCTCTCCTTCCCTTATACCTCCCTACCCCCATCTCTATATCAGTCTCTCCCCTATATTTCCCTGTCTCTCTCCCTTTATCCCTCTCTCCCCGCCTCGCTGTATTCCCCCTATCTCCATCTCTCTCTTTGAGGAGTGGCGGTTTTGGTTTCTACAACTGCCAGCCGCTCGCTTCTAGCAACAGCCGCCTGAGTGCGCGCGCAGCCCGCTCTCGCAACCCTCGCAACCCGGCTGTGACAGCCGCTGCTAAGCAACTGTACACACCAGGCACAAGATGGAAAGTTTTGTGCAAGTTTTCAGCTGCTGTTGAGTGACTGCGGCTCGAGCACAAGTCACTGCGTCACTGCGAGCGGCGGGTGTACCCCCTGTGCCGGCTTCTTATGGTAAGCGCGCGTGTGTAGGAAGTGTGCGAGGCACAGGTTGTGTGACGTGTGTGTTTTAACGGTGTGTTATAACGTTGTGTGTGGGGGAAGTGTGCGAGGCACAGGTTGTGTGACTACTGTGTGTGTGTGTTATAACGTGGAGTGTTATAACGTGGAGTATTATAATGTGGTGTGTATTACAACGTGGGGTATTATAACATGAGGGCACAAGTGTGTGTGGTACAGTTCTGTAAATGTGTGTGACCTGTTGGCTGGTGACTTAGCGTTGTGTATGTATGGGACACAGCAGTAGGTTTATATGCTACATGTTTTGTTCTCCTAGGAGAGGGAGTGGCTCAGTGAGTAAAGACTGACTGACACTGAGATTGCAGCAGGGGAGCCTGGCTCCTTGTGACCTTGGGCAAGTCACTTTATCTCCCTGTGCCTCAGGCACCAAAAACATAGATTGTAAGCTCTACGGGGCAGGGACCTGTGCCTGCAAAATGTTTCTGTAAAGCGCTGCGTACAATTAGCAGCGCTTTACAGGAACATGCTATTATTATTATTATTACCTGTATATTATGCATGTGATTTTGCTTTTTGTATGCATATTTATTTATATTCTTGTGGGTTGGTGCTAACAGAGTGTGCACATGGATATTGTGCCTGTGTGTTTGTCATCTATTGTGTCTGTTTATGTTAGTGTTGCTGAGACTCTCCTCCAGGTGTGATGGTGTGCGGGTACATGCAGGGCTCGTCCGGCAGTGGATATTCACACTCGAGTGGAAATGAAAAAAAATTAATCTGAGCTGGGAATTGAACCTGGATCACTTGGTTCATGGGCAGCAGTGATACCGCTCATACAGTGATACCGCTCAGCTATAGCACCTAGCTTATTTTCCAACAAAGTTTATTTACTAAAAGGTAGCCACAGAAATTGCTGCTGTTTAGTGAATAAAGGGATTTAATTGCCTACAGGTAGAGTAAAAACCGGTAAGTCTGTGCTTATCGCTATTTGCATTTTATTTTTAAACTCTGATCCTCCATTCTGAAGATATATACGCATTTGCAATGCTAGATGTCTGGAAGGTAAAAATGCAGCTCTCCCCAGAGCAGTCTAAACGTACCATGACAACCTAGAGAAGAAAACATGATTTTTAAAAATACAATAGTTCAGAGAACAAAATACTATCCTTCAGTTAAATCTGCTTGGTTCTCTGATGATGATATCCAGGTTCAATTCACGGCTCGGATGATTTTTTTTCATTTCGTTATTTTATTTACACTTGAGTGTGAATAGCCATTTGCTGCTATATCCACTGCTGGCTGGCATGGATGAAAGCATAGCATATAAATGAGCGCACAGAACTTTTATAAAACATAGTGTGTTCATAAAACATTCGTCCAAAAACAATTCACATAGACATTCACGATACATGCAAAAGCTTTAGGGAAATCATCCTACGGTAGTTTCTGGTCCTATCCAGAGTAGGTAATTGGCTTAGTTACCCGTTGCATAGCATAGCCGTGATTGGTTATGTACTGCTTTACCACATTCTCAAGCCACTGTTGCTTGAACATGTCCATCACCCCTTCAAACATATAGGGATACTCGTACTCCTAAGTGTCCCAAACTCTGTTTGGAACACCCGTTTTCGGCATTGGTCAGCCGAGTCATATACTTTCGGTGAGGCACCCCAGGAAGAACCCAAACCAGTGCGTCCTTTTTTGGTAGGTTGTGCTAGAGAGATGTCTCGCAGCACATCTTCACTGTAGAACATTCTGTCATCAATAGAATCCAAATATTGGTGATTGGCCTCTTACTCCTCTACGGAGTTAACGGGCCCTTCAACCAATGCACAACCTTACCTCTCACGGGGGCAGACATCTGGGTAAGATGCACTCGAGGACATTCCACAATCACTTCACCCTCCCCTCCCGGACGAGAAAGGGCAAGAGTGGTGACAGCATCCACCACATGGCTCTTGCCAAAATACGACAACCGATCAGTACCTGCTCCAGCAGACTCTGAAGTTTCTGCTCCATTGTCCCCAGTTTCTCTGCAGTGGTTGTCACTTGGCTCTGCTAATTAAGAAATGCTGAGACATCATCCGGTACTACTTGCGTCGCCTCAATCGTTACTTCAGCCGAAGTAATCTCTGCTGATTGTTCCTCTCCAGGAGCATTCTCAGGATCTTTGCTCCTGTCCCCTCCGGCATGAACATCCGGGCCACTTCTCACCTCTCCAGTCACTCTATCGGGCGGAGCTTGTCCGCGATTATGTGGTGGTGGTTTCTTATCGTTTCCGGTCAGACGAACTGGGGTTCGTCCGCCCCAATGGAAATCTCGCTACCCAGCGCAGATGAGGTATCTTGGATATCCTATAGGTCCTGCAGCTTTGACCTCTGTAGATAGAGCACACTCCTCAGCTCTCCACCAGACCGCTTACAGAACGCACATAATGCCTGGAAATACTCTTTCCCTCGAACTGTAATCACGAAGACCCCTCTTGGTACATCGTAATGGGTTGCTATCAATGCTGGCACAGTAGTCTCCGTCTTGCAGTGAGGTAGAGACGTTGTAAAGTGCTCAAACTTCAGTTGAGACACATAGTCCAACTATGCACGAGCCAGTGTGTTGTGGTCACACACTTAGTGGCACATGCTTGCCTTCTTGCAACAAAAGTTCCTCCCCTATCAAGACCAATAGGGGTGGGTCTTGATATTGTCTATGTTTCTAATTGGTCTCGAACAGGTGTGGCCAAACGTTTGTGCCACTTGTGTGGGCGGGTTATCCAGAACAGTTGCACCCATGCACACTTTTGCAAAACAGCTTTGTAATGGGTAAAATTAGCCCACTCACTTCTGAAAAAATGATAGCTTGCTTTGCAGGACAATTGCGCCCACTCACTTCTGCAAAAACTTTCTTGGCGAGAAAATTTTGCACAGCAGTCCTCAATCTTGGGACCTTGCAAAATTAGCTCCTAGTACACAAAAGCTGGAAAACAGTCCATAAGGTGTTAACCATGCAAAAATAGTTCCACTGGCGTGGATCTTGCAAAATGAGTTTCGTAGCGGAAAAACCTGTACATTCAGTCCTTAATATATAATAACTTGCAAATCTCAGGGGAAACAATCTCAACACACTTTTTGCTCCAAATGTTTAAAAACAAGCAAAAATCATAAAAATCAAACAAAAAACTTTCGATGCACAGCCCCACGTTGAGCGCCAAATGTAACCCATAATCCCTGGTTATGGATGGTGTCATACTGTATCACATTAGTCCATAATGTAATTGCCCAGTATCTCAGTCCATATATATGTTGCGGGGTAAGTGCAGGGCTGGGTGCGGATTAAAGCATAGCATAGAAATGGGCGCAAGTAACAATAAAGTGTGTTTATTGAACATCCGACACATGGGTGTTCTGAGTAGACTTTTTATTTTGCCCGCAAAAAAGAGACACAAAACAGCTTATCTTCTGCATATAAAGGGTTAACAAAAACATGTCCTTGATAAGGGCTTCGCCCTTTTCCCCGCAAGGGTTTCTCAAGTCCATGATACAGAAGAGCAAGAGTTCCAATATAAACAGACCTTATTGCAGGCTCTCTCTCTTCAGAGCTTCAGCATGTCTTTCTCTGGCTCAGTCAGGAAGAGCCCTGAACAAGTCAAGAGTCTGTGTTTTTCAAGCCCCTTAATGAGGCCGCTGGGACCTGGTTAATTAACCCAGCCTTTTCAAAGCTATGCTTAACCAGGTCACTTCTGGACTGCAGACCTATATATACTGTAGGTCTCCCAGGCATACTGAATTCACCCTGTCACACCATCCAAACACAATTGCACACATCCAAATGTAATGCAGTTGATGTGGTCTACTTAGATTTTGCAAAGGCTTTTGATACGGTTTCACACAAGAGGTTGGTGTACAAAATAAAGAAAATTGGACTCAGTAATAATATATGCACCTGGATTGAAAAACTGGTTAAAGGACAGACAACAGAGGGTTGTTATAAATGGAACTTTTTCAGGTTGGGCTAAAGTCGTGAGTGGAGTACCTCAAGGATCAGTACTGGGACCCCTGCTTTTTAACTTGTTTATTAATGACCTTGAGGTTGGGATCGAGAGCAAAGTCTCCATCTTTGCTGATGATACTAAATTGTCTAAGGTAATAGAATCAGAGCAGGATGTAATTTCTCTTCAGAAGGACTTGGAGAGACTGGAAACGTGGGCAGGTAAATGGCAAATGAGATTTAATACAGATACATGTAAGGTTATGCATTTGGGATGCAATAATAAAAAGGCGACTTACAAATTAAATGGAGATATATTGGGGGAATCCTTGATGGAGAAGGATTTAGGCGTGCTTGTAGACTGCAGGCTTAGCAATAGTGCCCAATGTCATGCAGTAGCTGCAAAGGCAAACAAGATCTTATCTTGCATCAAACGGGCAATGGATGGAAGGGAAGTAAACATACAGTAATTATGCCCCTTTACAAAGCATTAGTAAGACCACACCTTGAATATGGAGTACAATTTTGGGCACCAATCCTAAGAAAAGACATTATGGAACTAGAGAGAGTGCAGAGAAGAGCCACCAAATTAATAAAGGGGATGGACATTCGAACTTATGAGGAGAGGCTAGCTAAATTAGATTTATTTACATTAGAAAAGAGGCGTCTAAGAGGGGATATGATAACTATATATAAATATATTCAGGGACAATACAAAGAGCTTTCAAAAGAACTATTCATCCCACGGGCAGTTCAAAGGACTCGGGGCCATCCCTTAAGGTTGGAGGAAAGGAAATTTCACCAGTAACAAAGGAAAGGGTTCTTTACAGTAAGGGCAGTTAAAATGTGGAATTCATTACCCATGGAGACTGTGATGACAGATACAATAGATTTGTTCAAAAAAAGGTTGGACATCTTTTTAGATGGGAAAGGTATACAGGGATATACCAAATAAGTATACATGGGAAGGATGTTGATCCAGGGATTAATCCGATTGCAAATTCTTGGAGTCAGGAAGGAATTAATTTTTCCCCTTAATGGGGTTTTTTGTTTGCCTTCCTCTGGATCAATAAGTAAGTATCGATATAGGATAAAGTATCTGTTGTCTAAATTTAGCATAGGTTGAACTTGATGGACGTACGTCTTTTTTCAACCTCATCTACTATGTAACTATGTAACTATGTAACTATGTAATTCACATAGACATTCACGATACATTACATGTAGCAAAGTATAAAAGCTTTAGGGAAATCATCCTCCGGTAGTTTCTGGTCCTATCCAGAGGAGGTACTTGGCTTAGTTATCCATTGCATAAGGATTCAGTGGAATAGCTTGTAGGGCGACAGTGATGCGAGAAGAACCTGCAGGTTCATTAGGAGTACCAGTTACAAAGGGCAACCTCATGAGACTGAACAATGCTGCATCCTTCTCCTATAAACGTAGACTTCCTGATCCTTTAACAGGCGCTGGCTAATGATCGGGGCACGTTACTAAACGGGACAATAATATACAGTGACATAGGCACACTATCTGCAGACTAGACATAGAACGTATATACACGACCCCAGTCTAAAGCTCTACAGAGGCTGCTTCTAGAACAAAGGGTGGGGCTATTTATACCCTTACACTGACATCATACATCACATGGTAGCCAGGGGGACTGGTGGAACCTGAGTGAGCTCATCCAGTTCACCCATTAAGGCAATTAACCCCTTGTAGAAATCAGTAGCCGTCCGAGACAGGGTTACATATGTCTATCACATATTTATTGTGTATGGTCACATAGCACGTGTTTCTGTTGTGGTGAGACTGTGCAATACTATTATCTAGCATATACTTGTTCATTTTTTTAACTGTATATCTGATACTTAAATTAGGGGCATTAACCATGGAGTTTAACTCTTCTGTATGTTTCTGCCTTTTTCTTTCTCCTTTTGTCCACTTTTCTGTTTCCTTTTTCCGCTGTACTTCCTCCTCTCCTTTTTTGTTTAGTCGATGCTTTCTTCCTCTTATTAAAATAATCGCTCCCCAAAATCACTCACTGATGCACAGTTTACTTTCGACACATTGAGGTAAAGGAGGATAGACGGGAGAGAGACACCCACTCAGCCAGGTCAAATATGAAGAGGGTATATGAGCAAAAGCATCACTCCTAAGAGGGAGAGTAGGCAGAGAAAGAAAGTCCCCAAATTACATGCACTCACTATTCTAAAGTGTATACAGTATATAGGGTAGATGGCTAAAGATCAGTGGGAATTGAGGAGTTAACCAGTGCTGGATTGCAGTGGCTCACTGGCAATGGAGTGGCAAGGTGTCCAATACAAAATGTAATGAATACCAGTATAATTAGTGTACAGAAAAAAACTATTTTTATATGGTCCTATGGACTAAATAAAATATGGGGGACACAAACATCAAATACACAAAATACAAATATACTTGGAGAGCACGTTACTAAATAGCAAGGTTAATAGGGTCTGGTCAGCTGCAGTTCCGTGTAGCTAAGTATGCCGAAGTAGCAGGCAGTAAACTAGTAAGTAATGCGCTTAAACAGTGAATGGATGGCTCCCCATGTGTATACATGGAGAGTACGTAAGTAAATAGTTAGGCTGACATGATCAAGTCGGCTGCAATTTCTAATGATCCATTCAGTGTAACAGAGTATGCCGAGGTATCAGGCAGTTTGTATTGCGCTAAAACTGTGGGTGGATGGCCCCCCAAGTCTGAGCAATGGACCCTTGTCACGATGACCTTTTGTAGGTAGCCCTGTAAATGTTGTAATTTGCTCACTACCTGTTGCAACGGTGATATCCCTAATCACCAATACTGTAACTACTTGCAACCAGTCACCGTAATCGGGGTCCGTTGCTCACACTTGGGGAACCATCCACCGATGTTGTTAGCGTGATACTAACTGCCTGATACCTTGGCATACTCTTAGGAGTGATGCTTTGGCTAAAATAGCCTCTTAATATTATATTTTATTATTGAGGTAAAGTGACACAACATAAATTGATTCCCTGAGCATTAAATTACAGTTATAAGGCCAGTTTTTAAGCCCTTAAAGCAGGTCCCCAATGTAAGATTTTTTGATCCCCACTTTTTTTTCCACACAATGATGGGAACCGGCAGGTCCCTTGAGCTGAACCGCGCTAATTTAATCTCCAGAGATTTACCGGTGAAGGTAGCGCGTTGCAGTCCCCTCCTAGGGAAAGAAAATACTGGTTTAAATCTCCCACGTTACACTGGCGACACGTTTATTTCGAGTAGGGCTAGTACCGCAAGCCGGGACATGTCCCGGCTTGCTAGCCTCACTCCCTCGGCGTGCCGCGCGTCACCGATGCGCGGTCACGCGTCATTGGGAGCCTGCGCCCCCTGCACGCACGTCCAGGGCTCCCCGAGGGAGCCCTGGTGTCCCGCGATGTGGGGGACGGCGGCAGGGGGTTCCGGGGGACCCGGCGGACCCGGCGAGCGGAGGAAGAAAGCCCCGATCGGAGGGCGCTCCTCCGCGGCTTTGGCGCGCGCCGGGCACCCTCCGGCGCGCGCCAGGTTACTGCTGCGGCCGAGACCGGGCAAATGCTCGAATAAACTCGGCCGCAGCAGTATGTAAGCCTCAAGGTGATCTGTTGCGGCTTCCTATTGGCTCGCATGACGCAGGGAAGTACTGGTGATACAGTCATAGGTAAGTATCTCCGTCCTCTCAATGCAATCTTAAAGGGTTAATTGATTTGGAACACCTAAGAATACGAAGCACATTTTATCTAGGAATAAGAAGAAGGTCTTGTCTCTGTACGTTCTCCCTACCTACCAATTAGACTGTAAGCTCCTCGTGGCAGGGACTCCTCTTCCTTAATGTTACTTTTATGTCTAAAGCACTTATTCCCGTGATCTGTTATTTATTTGAGTTCCACATGTATTACTACTGTGAAGCGCTATGTACATTAATGGCGCTATATAAATAAAGACATACAATACAGGTCTATGAAATTGCGATTTCTTTTTATTTCACATGTCCTGCCCTGCCCATTAATACATATAATTGTGTTTTTAAGAAATAAAGCATTTATAAAGAATTATTCAAGTTAAATGCTACTCAGTTAATATTAATAATAGCATGTTCTTGTAGTGCGCTGCTAGTTTTTACGTAGTGCTTTACAGAGACATTTTGTAGGCACAGTCCCTGCCTCTGCCCAGTGGAGCTTACAATATTTTTTGGTGGATGAGGCACAGGTGGATGACTTGCCCAAGGTCACAAGGAGTCGACACCAGGAATTGAACCAGGCTCCCCTGCTTCACACTTAGTGCCAGCCAGTGTCTTTACCCACTGAGCTAATCCTTCTCAGTCTGCTTTGCTACTTGTTATGTCAAGTCATTGTGATGTCACAAGAAAGAGGTGATGTAGTAATACAGTACATTACAGAAGAGACATATGATCAGTAAATGTTTTGTCTTTTTTTTATAAACAAGGGCAGTTATTTGTTAAAGAACAAAACATAGCATAATACTGTTGGATGACGTATCAGCACTAAAAGTGCTGGAAGGAAGCCTCAGAGATAAGTGACAATAAAGGTAAGTGACAAAAGGGTGAAAGTACATTTATTGAAAGTTAAAATAACAAACAATATAAAATAAGCAATATAAACAGCAATAAGGATATTGCAATGTGAAGGTCCAGTGATGGTCCGCTGCAATAAAAAATTGGAGCCCTACTTACTAGATGTACGTAGGATATGCACAGTGGATATATTAGGAGAATATCCTCTCTCATACTGTACATGGCAAAACAGCCCGACACTCCCCGCGGTGTGCCGCGTCTCAGACCAGCTGATGGCGGCGAGTTGTTATCATGAGGACAGAGCTGGAAGGTGCCTGTGTCTGCACAGATCTCTCCTGCAGCCTCCTGTCGTTCCTACAGGCTCCCCTCTCCGATCTTGCGAGAGGTGTTAGAGCTGGCTCTCGTATCAGGAACTTCAGCGAGAGGCTGTCTGTGTGTGTCAGCCTCAATGCGCTGAACTGATGGGGCTATGCAGGGCCAACAAAGACTACCTACGCATTTCGAGAGTCCACTTACTTCAGGGGTGTAATGCGGCAGAGTGCTTGCTCTGTTCTTAAATAGTCACTGTACTCAACTTTAACCTGTTGCACATGTATACACCTATCTATACATGTGCATATAGTAATAGTTATTAATATAAATCTCTGGGCTTCTAAAGATGGCTAAAACATCATAAACATTAATTGTAAAATGCATCTGTAGACACACTAATAGTATTAGCTCGTATGTAGTGCATAATACATAAATAAACAACAAAGACGGACTGAAATTGGTAAATTGGAGTGGTTTCCCTTAACAGGATAGTGATTCCTGTATATTTATACTAATATCAAATACCAAAAATCACTCTGTATTTGTGAAAAAACCCACAAAAATGTAGAACATTGTAAATCTTCACTTTTACAAATAACAATATTAATTATTAATAGCAGTGGTATAGATATAAATGCTGCTATATAAATATCACATACATTCAATGATATAATTTGAAACTAGGCAATGATGGAAATATTAATTACCTATATTTAATTTGCACCACAAAATTCGGGATTTAGCATATAATGACTTAGTATAAATATAGAAAAAAGACTTAGGCTGTGTCCACTGTGCCGTTGAGCGCGCTCATGCTTGAGAGCGGTGACGTCACCAACTCCCCAAGCATGAGCGCAGGGTGTCCTGCATAATTTTGCAAGCGCAAGTTGGGGGGCGTGGATCGGGGCTATTTCTGTGTGTAATGTGTGTAATGTGTGTGTGTCTTTGTTCTGTGTGCACTGACTGCTGCTGTGCGCGCTTCAAAGTCAATTTTGTTTGTCTCCCCAAACGCCAAGCTTGGGACAGCGTACGTGCCTGCTCACGAGCGAGCTCAGGAGGAGGTTAAAGTCATGGCAACGTTGTGTTGCCCTCCTAATCTCCCCCCCACCACCCCGGCCTCAGGGATAGGGTGCACAGGGAAATATGAGGTAGTTGGACACAGTCTCTGTGATTTGACAGGGTTCAGACCTTTCCAATAGTTTATGTAGCTCAGGGGTTATCTTATTCTTCTCAGGGTCTTGTTGGTGAATCCGTTCCAGCTTGTCAAACAGAGTTAATAATTGAAAAAGGGCGCCAGGAACATTATAACTTCAGTTTATTGAACAGCAACATTATCTTTGACAATGAGGACAGGTTTTCAGGCATACAATATACAGCATCCATCTCTAGCATTTAGAGGAAGTCCATCCCCGATCCCTACATAAATCTGGGGATGGCACCTATCATAAATTCAACCCCAGTCCTTTCTTAAACTGGGGGATGAATACAGATCAACCCAGCCCAGGTCCCTAATTAAACCAGGGAATGAATGGCTTCCTGCACAAATGCATAAGTAGCCAGCACCTTTCTGGGGCCCGGTATTCTGGGATACTGCCCCTGCTAGAAAACCAGAAAGATGGTTCAGCTGCTTTACATACCCTACAGGCCAGCATGGCCTGCAGAACCCCATAGATGGGTCTAGAATTGGGGTTTCAAAATAGAAAGGATCCTTAGCGTTAACGGATACCTGGAGGCTTCCTGGTGGCATGGTCCTACCTGGGCATCTGAGGATAAAAGGGTGGGTTCCCACCTTTTATACCTAGGGTGTGGCCAACACTCTGCCCCAGGGATCTGGGCAGATTGACCTGTTTCCATTGAATCACCCCACTGACGTGACCCTCTAGTATTTTCTAGACAAGCTTCAAGGCCAAACATGTGCCTAGAAATGCAACATCATTGTAAGAGTACTGGGGATTGACTCGCATGCCTAGCCTTGTGAGACATTAACCCTGGCATGGCCTGCAGCTACCAGGGCTGACATGCCGGGCAAGGGGAATTTTTAACAGAGTGCTACAGTTTTATTCAAGGTTGCTAAGACTACTAAACCGTGATGAGGTCATGACACATATGGCGGCCACCAACAGATGAAACACATTTTGAGTAAAGAAAAGCACCTATATAAGGTACACATTATCATTGGTTATTTAGACTTTTAACAAAGGGCTACTGCCCGAAAACGTTGAGTCTCTTCAGCTATATAAGTGTTTTTTCTATTTTTGTACTAAGTCATATGCTACTATAGACTGTATGGGGTCTATTCACTAAACTTCGATACGTTCATTGCATTACTGATTGGGTTGGCATGTTCTTATCGCATGCTATGAAATTTGTGTCAAAAAACGGTATTCACTAACAAAAGTCGCAAGTTTTTTATCGTGTGCTTAAAAAAATGCCAAAACGCACTAATTTGTGTTTGCTTGATGAGTGAAATGTCGCTCCAGCTGTCTGGAAGAGCTGAACAGAGAAACGCTGCATCTCCATGCATAGCTCTTACAGGCGATCGCACAGTTAGAATTGAAATTTTAATAACATAGTATTGAAGCAGGGGTCTGCGGAGCTGAAATGAACGTGGGTCAGCATCGGAGTTCCCCGGCATCAATCGTATGCAGTAAAAAGAAAATAAACTCTGTCAGATGCGGATCGCGATTCCAATCTTGCCATCCTTTAGATGGTGAGAAAAGAAAGCTAGTTTTTAAAGAGCGATCTGCATCTCAGTTTGGGCATTTTTTCAGCTTCCGTACGGCTTGTAATAGCCAGAGTGTTAAAGCTTGTTAAAAATCTGTTTTCAAGCGATATTGCACCGTTATTGAAGCTTTGTGAATAGCTACACATGGAATATCGCTTGAAAAGGGCACTTAACCAGCATTAAGGCAATTATCAAAGTTTAGTGAATAGGCCCGTGTGTCACTTTTTTTTGTATATTATTGTATGTAGCCCCTCTTCCCCCACCCTATGGAAGTTTGTGTCGCTACCAGGTGTGTAGTTGTGCATAATACCTGTTGGCTTGCAGGAGAGCTGAGGTTCTGCCGATGTTGTGGGGGAAACAGGAAAGGCTTTTGGAGGTAAGAGCATAGTTCTTTCTCTATAGATCAGCGCCTCCATCTTCAGCAGACTCCAGGAGAGCTAGAGGCAGTCCCTGCAGAAGAACTATCACATACTCCAACTGATAGACTGCAGACTCAGGCCAGGAGTGTAGTTGAACATGAACATCCTTTATTCAGCAACCAGCATACAATAGATATACACTGATTACAAGGAATGAGAAATTGCAGTTGTAATGTGTATTGCTTATTAGGGGAGAAGACTCTCTTAAAATTGAAATGACGTGAATATGTCAGTTATAACGTATTATATCATACACGGTCTCCTGAGACAGAATTCTTGACTACAATACATGCTACATCTCTTGACACATCTCTGCCACAGAGCATCTCATTTTCTGATCATTAAAATAGATTTACAGGACGGGTTTCATCATCTATCTTTAGCTAGGGTCTGCCTTTAAATTCTATTTCGTGAATTCGAAAAATCCTTTAAGGCCCTATCTACAAAGTGTCCCAAAATGTCTCAACAACGCTGCCCTCCCTTACATCTCAGCCCTCATCCTCAAATACATATCTAAACACCCTCTACGTTCTAAAGAACAAAACACTAAGCGCTTACCCCAAGTCTCGGAACAGAAATAAAGGAGTGGTATAATAAAAGAAAGAAATAATAATAAATCCAAAAAGGTTATCTACAAATTCACCAAAGACAACCTTCGATCCCCTCTGCTTCAACCCGGTATAGGGATCATCCTAATCCCTCAAGATAACATACAAAACATAAAAAACATTGGAGCAAGGGGTTAATAAATTCCAGACACAAAGCTCACAAATATTCGTAGATATTAGTGATAAGCACCCTCCTGGTAAGGGATAATAGGGATTGTAATAATATTGATACACTTACACGGCCCTGTGTAAGCGTGGGTACACAATGGTATCTTTGATATATCCTCCAAATCGTCCCAAGGGGAGGAGGAGGAGGAGGGGTAGAGGTGGTTTATGTGAGAATAACAAAATACTTACACGGCCCTGTGTAAGTAATGATGTTATATACAGTAGTGGTCTGTGGGTTTCAGCTTAAACCTTCCAGGATATAGACCAAAATCAAGGCACCAATAAAAGTTCTTTAAATAAAAGCTGCAGTCAGGACTCCCCTCTCAGGTGCTTGGGTTAGACAGTCCTTCTTATTCTCCCCGATCCAGCAGTTCAGGGGGGGGGGGGGGGTGAGTGAGGCACGGTGTCAGTATAGAGTTTAAAACATGACATTTATTAGATTTAAAACAGCCGCACAAATAAACAGGGATAGCACTCACATAAAATAATCTTTTGGCTCTTCGCCGTATGTCAGTGGAACTCTCCAGCCGCAAAAGCTGCTCGGCCTCCGCGTCCGGAGTGCAGGGAGATGGCGCGCCTCTGCTCGGGAGCAAGCTGTGACTGTCAGAGTTTTCACTGGCTACGGAAGCTTCAGCTGGTCAAAAACAAGTACTGTTGGAGCAACGCGTTTCGCCGCGAACACGGCTTCCTCAGGCTCTTAAATTGTCATACATATCTAAACACCCTCTACGTTCTGCCCACGACACCTGTCTGTCCTCCTACAGTACCTTATCACTACATCTCACTCCCGTCTACAAGACTTGTGCCGTGCTGCCCTTTCACTCTGGCATTCCCTACGACGTACCCTCAGAATCTCCCCCAGCTTTCATATATTTAAAAATTCACTGGAAACACACCGTTTCAAAGAAGCCTACTTGCCATACCTCTAGCATCCAACTCCCCCCCCCCTCCCTCCGCCTCTCCAACCCCATTGGGAGCAGCTGTGCAGCTGGACCAATCTGCACCCTATGTAACTCTACACCCCAAACCTTAACGGAATCAGCTGTCAGACTGGTACCAGACTTGGCCATATTCAAACCTGAGGCATACTCCGCCCCACAACGAGCAGCCACCTTACCTTCCTGTTTCAACCCTGTCCCTCATTCCCTCTAGACTGTAAGCTCTCATTAACAGTGCCCTAATTACCGCTTTGTATCTGTTTGTGCATGTCCGTCCTCATTTGTATGTAACTATTTATGTAATATACATAACACCTGTACCCTATTGTACCGCACTGCGGAATATGGTGGCATTTTTACAAATAAACGATAATAATAATAAAATACACTTTACTGTTTGCTGTTTTCTGTCAATGTGTTAGGATGTTTTGAACTTTTTATACTCTACATGCTTGAGTAAGAAATTCGGGAAATGGTTTTGGAGCAGTTATGAGTTGCTTTGAGTAATGGCATAATGAGATCTATCACAGGTTGTGTCAATAAAAGTGGCATACTTGCGTCATGTGGTAGGTGGCATTAACCTTTTTTACGTAAGATATATGTAAGGTTCTCAATTAAACATGCCACAGGTGCAAGTTTACACAAAAGAAGAACGTGTCTCATATTATGAAGCAAATGACACTATCGTATAAGAAGACAATGGGGTTTTCCATGCAAGATCGCCATAATGGCAGTCTTGCAGCTTACAGAAGAAGCCCCAATTTATTTCTAACAACATTTATATTGCGCTTTTATCATTATCCAATGTATCAGTGTTAGACAGAATATTTATCATTTATATGGTCCAGTTCCCATGTAAGTGGGAATGGGTACTCCATATAATTTTGTCTGGTCTTGTATAAAAAAAACGTTATAAGAGTGCTGAGAGATTGATGTGCAAAACATTGTTTTAGGTTGCTCAGTTGTTTTTAATGCTACATAGAAAAGCATGGTCATTTTCTATTATTTGTGTTTCATGCTATTTCACCTTTTTCTCATTTGTATCTAGATAATTCTCATAAGCCCGACTCAGAGATCCTCCACCTTTTGACATGCCTGGTGCTATTTGCAGCTAAGCGAGTACACACAGCACTGTGTTTTGACAGGGAAACACCATTAACGGTAAAATTTATTGCCTGACTGGGTGAGTGAAAAGCTATTTCCTGAAATAAACTTTTAAGTGATACACACAGTATTTAGAATTATGTACATTGTACTGTAAGGTTAAAAACATTTTGTTCTAGTCATAAGCAAAGAAGGATGGGTAGCCATGTTGGGCCTACACTGGGAGGTTTGAAAGCAGTAGTGTATCAACGAACTATTGGTCCATTTCTAGGTATCGCACTGCCTACCCCTAGGGCTGCCTAGGGGGGGGGAGGGGAGAGCCGGGACAGGTGTCCCGGGCCCACTGGCTGCGGGGGGCCCGAGCAGCCGGCACTGAAAGTTGGCTGCTGGTCTTATTGCCGCCGGACCCCAGCTCTACCCTAGCTGTCCCTCACTCTGTCCCATGCCGAGCTTGTGATGCTTGTGATGCTTGTGATGCTTGTGATGCTGGCGCATGCCGGGCCTCTCTGACCTCGAAGCGCGCTAGAAGCAAGCTGGGCTCAGCTTCTGGTATTCGCCGGCATAAGAGGCCCGGTGTGCACTAGTAACTCGGTGTGGGACTGAGGATGGGCTCAACTTGCAACACTGGCCAGACCCCCCCACAGCCACCAGTCCCGGCCTGACCCAAGGTTAGTAAATGTATTGGGGGGGGGGGGTGTTTTTTTTTAAATATGTATTTGGGGGTGGGGGTTCTTTTATATGTATTTGGGGTATGGGGTGGAGGGATTCTTTTATCTGTATTTGGGGTGGTTGGGGGCTTCTTTATATGTATTTGGGGTGTGGGGTGGAGGGATTCTTTTATCTGTATTTGGGGGGATGGGGGGCTTCTATTTTATGTATTTGGAGGGGTTGGGGGTTCTTTTCTATGTATTTGGGGGTTGGGGGGCTTCTTGTATATGTATTTTGTGGGGGGGGATTCTTTTCTATGTATTTGGGGGATGGGGATTCTTTTCTATGTATATGGGGGTGGTGTTCTTTTGTATGTATTTGGGGGGTGAGAGGCTTCTTGTATATGTATTTTGGGGGGGGTTGGGGATTCTTTTCTATGTTTTTGGTGGATGGGGGATACTTTTCTATGTATATGGGGGGGTTCTTTTGTATGTATTTGGGGGGTATGAGGCTTCTTTTATATTATTTAGGGGGTGGAGGGGCTTCTTTTAAATGTATTTGGGGGTTGGGGCTTCTCTTATATGTATTTTTCTTTTATATGTATTTGGGGTGCGGGGGGGCTTCTTTTATATATATATATTTGGAGGGGTGGTAGGCTTGTTTTATATATATTGGGGGGTGGGGATTGGCTTCCTTCTATATGTATTTGGGTTGTGGGAGGCTTCTTTTATATGTATTTGGGAGGTGGGGGTTTCTTTTATATGTATTTGGGGGGCTTATTGTATATGTATTGGGGGGGTTGGAGGCATCTTTTAGATTTATTTGGGGGGCTTTATATATGTATTTGGGGGTGGATTTTTTTGGTATGTATTTTGTGGGCGGGATCGTCTGTGGGGAGGGGGGAATTAGTGTGAGGATGGGGAATTGAGTGCTAGTGGGGTAATTGATGGAGGGGGGAGAGTGAGGGCAGGGAGTGAGGAAAAGAGGGAGTAAGAGTGAGATGGTGGGGAGAGAAATACATGCGGAGGAAGGGATTGAGTGAGACTGGGGTAGTTGAGGGAGTGAGACAGAGGGGAGAGAAATACATGGGAAGAGGGGGGGAAATAGAGGACGCTCGTGAGGACCGGCGACATGGGGGTGGGGGGCCTGTCGTAACTCTTGTCTTGGGCCCCGGGAAATCTGTCTGCGGCCCTGCCTACTCCTCCCTCCTTTGTTATGTTACTACATGTTCTAAACATATTAAATGCAGTATTATTTAAGGGCTAAAGCACCTAGTCAACTACAAATGTATATTTGCATAAACTGCAACAGCATTGGAGATCCATTTAGCACTAAAATAGTCATTGGTATCAATAAAGTTCACAACATGTTCAGTCACTTTTTTATTGAATTTCAGATGACAATGTCTACTAACATTTCACAAGTGTCCATGCCTCAACCTCCCAATTTAAATGGGTCGTTAAATAGCGAACACATGGACTGCGTGCCCAGTCGTGACCCGGACCTGAGCAAGCTAAGGGAAAGGATTATCTCAGTGGCTCCAAAACAGATGGTGCCAAACCCAAAAGCACTAGTGTTTACCCATAATACAAAGGCACAAGAAAAAACAAGAAAGCGACAGCAAGCCATCAAACTGGAACCTCTGGTAAGTTCAATCAAATAAACAACAAAAACAATTGAACTCATTCATTAATGAATGAGTGTACAATATAGTCTTGTCAGTCTCGGAAGTGATTAAGGAAGTCAATTCAATGCAAACTCTTTTTTAGACATCTCTGATACATAGTTAGCTGCAGCAGATTCAAATAAATCTACCAAAACAAGGCATAGAATAACATTGGAATAAGGTGATGAAATGCTAGTGTAAATACTATGCACTGTATGTATTAAGGCAAACATAGTGCAAATCTAAGGCAAAACAATGCACAACTTGTATCAAAGAGAAAATTCCTATTGCTTCAGATGGAATCATTTCTTTGATATATTTGGATTAATTATTTTGTCCCAGAATTGCACAATTTTCCTGTGTACATTGTCCCTTTTGGCAATTAAAAACTAGTAATCTTTTTATCACCTGTAGCTGAGATAGCTAAAATACTAGTTTTTATGCAAACAAGATGGGGAATTGAGTGCTTCTGTGTCTCATTCTTTCATGGCGTAAATCCTAGTTAACAATGTGTGTATGATGTAAGAATATGCGTAAACAAGCTAGTTACATATGACATACTGTAACTTGGAGCATAAAATGGTGCACGTACAGTAAATCCCAAGAATAAGAAAAATTGCAATACAGAATTTTTTAGAAATTGTTTCTGATAAATTGAGAAAAGGCCCAGCATTCATGTCTTAGAAAAAGTTCATATCAATTACATATTAGGATAAAAGGATGCAATGATTATTATTATCGTTTATTTGTAAAGAGCCAACATATTCTGCAGCGCGGTACAATGGGTGTATGGAGATTTGATAATTACATAAACAAGGTTACATCCCAAATAAGTGTAGCCCTTTTTGTGAACCGGCCTGACCCACCCAATCTCACATTGGCCCCTGTGGTCTAACCGGTCCCTTTCCTTGCGGCACACCTCTTCTAAGGGACTACTGGTAACTGTATAACACCTGTGGCTCCAGGAGATCTGAGCCTCCGTTAGCTGGGAGCCTGGGGAAACCCTTACCATTTACCTGGTGCAGCGCCTCCACTTACCCAGGATCCCCGTTATGAAAGATAGCCCTGAGTAAGAAATACAATAACACACGTATGCGATGGAAACAATAACTAACACTTTACTTGATAACATAGAACCATAACACGACATAACCTTATGCAATACTGGAGCACCTTATGCCCAATGTCTGGTGTTCCCACCCAGTGTCCTGTAATCCCCCACACCCAATGTCCCGTACTCCTACGGAGGTCGTGGGTGACTGCGCAGTCACTAAATTATCTGTTTGGCCTGTTGGTGCACTTATGTAGCAATACCTTCCGAGCACTCCGATGCTCGGGCCTGCAACACTCTTCTCAAAGGGTCAGACGTGCGACGCATCCGTCTGATCCTTTCCAGGTACTTCTCCAGGAACCCCAACGAGGGTCCCACCGCTTCACGGGAACACAACCGTCTCACGGGAACAGCAACCGCCGCTATCCCTATCTATCCCTAACTAACCCTAAAGTGACAGGAACCCTAACCTAGGGCCTGTCCCTGATGAACCGCAACCTGGGGTGGCTTGGGGAAATCTCCTAGGGTCTGCGGAGTAATAACCTGCCCCACTCCCCTAGCTACCCACGTCCCTAATCCTCCCTAACAAATAGCTACTCGCTACTCCTAACAGCCTGCAGCAGACACACAGCTCTCACCGTCAGCCTGCAGACTTTCACACACGCTGCACACACTGCGCCCAGCACATGCAGCGACACACACACAGCTGGCAATCGTACACAGCCACCTGGATACCCGCAGCAATAATCCACTGCACACACTCTGTGCCTATTTGCCAGTGCGCACAGCACTACTCGCTGTGGCACTGCCAAACCTGCACCTTTCACTCCTAAGGGTGACTTTCCCTATCTAGGGCCGTCCCTCTTCAGTTACCCCCTGCCCTAACAGGGAATTGGGGCCTGCCTGGGGACGTAAGGAGAACCCTTACCTGGTGCAGGAGCCACTCGCTTCCTGCACGCTTCCTACTCCTTCCTCTGCCTCTTCCTGACTGCCTGAGCAAAGCCCGGGAAATGTATCTATATTCCCGGGCTGAGCATCCTCCAGCCCTATTGGCCGCTATGGGGCACCTGGTGCCTGTCTCCCTATGCCTCCTGGGAGTTGTAGTTCCCAGGAGGCTGCTAAAGCATTGGGGCCGCGTGCGCGCTTCTCCCGCGCATGCGCGAACGCCTAATGGCAGCCGCAACCTCTCTCTACACTTCCCTACTCTCGCGCGATCTCTCCCTAGCTCTGGGGTCCTACCTGCGCCTACGCGAGCACTGCGCATGCGCGAGACTCCCTTCAATGGCGGCGCCCTCTTCACAAGCCGCCGAGCTGGTAGCAACGCGATCGCGGCCTTAGCGACGGCCTGCGCCTTACAGCAACGCTCTGCTCCCTGCGGGTCCGTCAGTGACAACGGCGGCACCCGCGATCCCCCGGCACACGCAGAGGGGGGCCAGAGAGTGAAATTTTACCTCAGGGCTACATTCTCCCCCTCGCAGAATCCCAACGACCTCGCTTGGGTAGCAACCATACAGAGTGTTATACAGTGGAAAATACATGGCATAAATCATTTCACATGTAGCATGCATTTTGTCATCAATACTCAATATACTCGTATGGATACCCGAGGCCAGCTGAGTCTCAGAGTGGAGTGCCCCTAACTGATTGGGTGAGGGTATCCCACCTTGACTCCTGTGAGTCTTTTGGAGCTCAAGACCTGTCCCTTGCACCAACCCACCTTCTCCCTCTCGCAGAAAAATTAGTACAGGGTCCTGGGTATTGACCCTTGCCGGATCCTCCGGTCTCGTCTCACGGGAGACAGGGAGGCTCAGTCTCTTGCCTCGGTCCACCACATGGCGAACATAGCGCTCCATCGCGCACCTGGGAGAGGCCACAACTACCAGAGCGGTCTCAACACAGTCTTTGTCTGCTCCAACCATCCCGTTAACGGTGACACCATCGTTGGGCAGCACAACTTCTTCGTGCAGGCCCGGGTCTCGGGAAGGCCGAACTTGGAGACTCCTCGCGCAGGAGTAAGTGTCGCTCCGGTCCGTTGTACCGGATACCTTGATGAGGTCGAGTTCGTTTCATGATCTGCAGAGATCTTCTGGGGGAGACACCTCCACCAGGACGCGATGACGGGGTGAGCCCATCGCCCGGGTGACCCTACCTTTGGAGTCCCCAGGCTCCACGATCACCGGGGAGCTCACACCCGACACCCCCGGGGCAGTCAACTTACCCCTATCATTGTCAGCAGGTACTGATCCCAAGCCTGGAACCGCTGGTACCTCGGTGGTAGGCCGGACTGGCCGTTGCAGGGCACACGGGCCCACATCATGGTCTGCATCAGTGGAGGTGGTTGGCTCGGTGACCTCACTGGAGTGGTCCGCCGGCAGGCGCATCACCACGCTCGGTTGGTCGCTAGAATCACCACACATGGGCGGGGGTATAAACACCTTACCCTGGCCTTCCGGGATCTGTGGTTCTGGTCTCGGTGGTTCCTGCTCGGGAACCGGGTCTGGAACCAACATCTGGGGTTCCGACATCTGGAGCTCCGCCTTCAGCGGCTCCGGCTCAGCATCTAGAAAGTCCATTTGGGCACACGGCCCCTCCACCATCGCCGAAGTAGAAGCATTAGTAGCGGCTTCACCCACCTTGGTAGCATCATCAGGCGCCTCTTTCTCCGCAGGTTCCGCCATCAGAGGTTCCTGCTCTTCCATTTGAATGTCCCCTTTGAGAGGGTCTGCAACAGTGGTCTGGACACACGGGTCCCCGGAGGCCTCTGGAATTAAGACAAACTGAGGACGAGCATAATTTACTGTAGGAGAGAGGTCCGGCTCCTCCTCTTCTTCCTCTGCTGGTTCCGCCGCCTGGGGCAGGATAGGCTTTAGGAACCAGGCCCCGCAACACTCACATTGAGGCTCCCACGCCAGTGCCTCCCTCCGGGAACAGCCACATTTGAGGCCAAAACACTGGGTAAACGTTTCTCCATCCACCTCAGTTGACCTGAAACCTAGCTGTAACTGGGACGGCTCGACTCCCTCTTTAAGGGCTTCACTCAGGCAGGGGCACATTAGCACCGTGACCTCTATTCCTGGCAATTTCCAGGGCTCATACACATCAGGGTGTAACCCCTGGCAGTCTCTCTCATCCTCGGGGAGGGAACACTCCATTTCCGCAACAGTGTCCTCTGCCGCTGGCGGTTTGGGTTGCAGGAACTGCGCCGCACAGTCAGGACACTTAGGCCCTTGGGTCAGCTCCCCAACGGCACACTCACATTCATTCAGACGGCCGTGCAGGCATTCTTCCCCGTCTACCACGGTCATCGTGAGGGCAACTGGTGACTCAGATGCTCCTTCCATCCAGCCACCCGTCACCTTCCAGTCTTTTAAAGCACACGGGCATACCACCATTGGCAAGACTAAATGGGGGGCCCGTATGATGCTATATAGCCAAGGGTGTTTTTCTCGGCATCCCTTGCTTTCCTTAGGGGGAACAGAAATAGCTGATTTCTGCTCAAGACACTCCCTCCCCCTGGTGGACTCTAGAGGAGGGGCAGCACAGTCTTTTGGGGAATGTTGCGAGCTCGGTACTGAGTCACTCACAGTGTGGGGGCGGGGCTCGGGTTTTCCCACCAGTCCTGGATAACTGTTGGCAACATTTTCCCGCGCGGCCGGGAACTTAGCACGTGGCTTCCTCCGCCTTGAGGGCTTCCCCATGGCGAAACAAAAATAGGACACAATTAAAAAAAAAAACATACAGGGCACCCCAGGTCTGATCTCTCAGCAGCACCTCCAAATGTAGCCCTTTTTGTGAACCGGCCGGACCCATCCAATCTCACATTGGCCCCTGTGGTCTAACCGGTCCCTTTCCTTGCGGCACACCTCTTCTAAGGGACTACTGGTAACTGTATAACACCTGTGGCTCCAGGAGATCTGAGCCTCCGCTAGCTGGGAGCCTGGGGAAACCCTTACCATTTACCTGGTGCAGCGCCTCCACTTACCCAGGATCCCCGTTATGAAAGATAGCCCTGAGTAAGAAATACAATAACACACGTATGCGATGGAAACAATAACTAACACTTTACTTGATAACATAGAACCATAACACGACATAACCTTATGCAATACTGGAGCACCTTATGCCCAATATCTGGTGTTCCCACCCAGTGTCCTGTAATCCCCCACACCCAATGTCCCGTACTCCTACGGAGGTCGTGGGTGACTGCGCAGTCACTAAATTATCTGTTAGGCCTGTTGGTGCACTTATGTAGCAATACCTTCCGAGCACTCCGATGCTCGGGCCTGCAACACTCTTCTCAAAGGGTCAGACGTGCGACGCATCCGTCTGATCCTTTCCAGGTACTTCTCCAGGAACCCCAACGAGGGTCCCACCGCTTCACGGGAACACAACCGTCTCACGGGAACAGCAACCGCCGCTATCCCTATCTATCCCTAACTAACCCTAAAGTGACAGGAACCCTAACCTAGGGCCTGTCCCTGATGAACCGCAACCTGGGGTGGCTTGGGGAAATCTCCTAGGGCCTGCGGAGTAATAACCTGCCCCCCTCCCCTAGCTACCCACGTCCCTAATCCTCCCTAACAAATAGCTACTCGCTACTCCTAACAGCCTGCAGCAGACACACAGCTCTCACCGTCAGCCTGCAGACTTTCACACACGCTGCACACACTGCGCCCAGCACATGCAGCGACACACACACAGCTGGCAATCGTACACAGCCACCTGGATACCCGCAGCAATAATCCACTGCACACACTCTGTGCCTATTTGCCAGTGCGCACAGCACTACTCGCTGTGGCACTGCCAAACCTGCACCTTTCACTCCTAAGGGTGACCTTCCCTATCTAGGGCCGTCCCTCTTCAGTTACCCCCTGCCCTAACAGGGAATTGGGGCCTGCCTGGGGACGTAAGGAGAACCCTTACCTGGTGCAGGAGCCACTCGCTCCCTGCACGCTTCCTACTCCTTCCTCTGCCTCTTCCTGACTGCCTGAGCAAAGCCCGGGAAATGTATCTATATTCCCGGGCTGAGCATCCTCCAGCCCTATTGGCCGCTATGGGGCACCTGGTGCCTGTCTCCCTATGCCTCCTGGGAGTTGTAGTTCCCAGGAGGCTGCTAAAGCATTGGGGGCGCGTGCGCGCTTCTCCCGCGCATGCGCGAACGCCTAATGACCGCCGCAACCTCTCTCTACACTTCCCTACTCTCGCGCGATCTCTCCCTAGCTCTGGGGTCCTACCTGCGCCTACGCGAGCACTGCGCATGCGCGAGACTCCCTTTAATGGCGGCGCCCTCTTCACAAGCCGCCGAGCCGGTAGCAACGCGATCGCGGCCTTAGCGACGGCCCGATCGCGTCCCCGGCAACCGGCCTGCGCCTTACAGCAACGCTCTACTCCCTGCACTGGCCCCCACCCTTGCGTTCTGCCGGCGGGTCCGTCAGTGACAACGGCGGCACCCGCGATCCCCCGGCACACGCAGAGGGGGGCCAGAGAGTGAAATTTTACCTCGGGGCTACATAAAGATAAACATGCATAAACAGATACAAATAGGTAATAAGGGCCCTGCTAATGAGAGATTACAGTCTAGAGGGAATAAGGGAGAATGTTGAAACAACAGGTGAAGTGGCTGCTCATTGTGGGATGGAGTATGCATCATGGTGGGGTATGATCCAGCTGCACAGCTGATCCCATTATGGTTGCAATGTATAAACAACACCCAGGAGCAGGCACCATCATTTTTTTTAATAAGATAGTTATGTGTTCTAAATGCATTTATTTTTATTAGTGAGTTTTATTTCATAGTGTGGCTTTTAATGCACCCATTGGTCATAAATTCTGCAACAAATTAAAAGAGGAAAAACAAAAGTAGAGATGTGCAAATCATTATGCTGTTGAAGGCAAGATGTGCAATTTTTTGGTCATTTCATTTTCCTCATGTAAATATTCCAAATGGTAGCAAAAGCCATTCAGCATAATCAATTTTGCCAACGTCACCACCTAACATAAAAAAAGTTCCCTGAACTGCCAGAAATGTACCAGAAATTGGCAAACAGTGGTAAGACCAGTTGATTTTATTGACTATTTTGCAGTTTGTGTCAATATATTAATCCCCGAAGCAAACCAACGCAGTTAGTTTCCTGTCTTCTAAACTGGCTAAAAAAAATACTACCAGATCAATAAAGAAAAGAAAAATCAAATAATTAGCAGCGAGGAAACTACAATATATTTTCTGCTTATCATATTTAGGAATTGATTAAATAAAGTCAAGGTTTACTGTATGTGATTTCTTTTTTTTTGTAAAGCCTGTATTAAAGGTATATCAGGATCATCATCAGCCTGAATACATATATCAAAGGAACAAGGAAGAGTTGATAAGTCGAGGTGTGCTTCTACGTTCCACTTCAGCAGAGAAAAGACAGAGATCTGTTCCTGTGGAACCAATTTCACCCCTTACACATCTGCCTGCACTTCCAGAGGATTTAAAAGAAAAACAGGTATTAGAGTGCTCAAGCACTTTTGGGGAGCTTCACCAAGCTCAGATAAGCGGTATCAGAACTCGATTGGTACAGTATTAACTGCCATTCAAGTCAATGGCAGTTAACGCCAGATCAAGCTCCAATACCCCTTATTGGAACTACCTGAATCCTGGCGTTTATTCTCAAGTGTAATTAATTATTGTTTTATTTTCTGTGTTTTTTCTTTCAAGTTTTTGGCACTGTTTTAGTCATAAGGGTGCTGATCACCATTTTCTTCTATATTTTTTCTATATCTGGGTTTTTCATCAAAACATGTGTAGTGCACTTTCCCCCACCCTATGGGAGATACGGCGGCTACTGTGTGTGTGGTGCTTTACCTGTGGCTCACAGGAGACCTGAACCTCCGCTGCTGGGAGCCCGGGGTATGCCTGATCCGTCTGGTGACAGCACCGCAACCTGTGCGGGATCCTAACTATGTTGGATAATCCCGTCACAGGACCCAATACAAGAATTACACACACTGGTATAGATAACAGTTCACTGCATGTAAATGATGGTAGGAATAATAATGCAACACCCACACCAAATAGGCCAATCCTGGTGGAGATGTATAGTCAGACTCTTTACCACATCAGAAATAAATTAATTATAATTAAAAAAAAAAAAAACAACAAGTATGTGTGTGCTCGTTACCTATGGTAGTGTAGGAGAACATGTTGAGAAGAAATGCTGTCTGAAAAGTTGTTGTTTCTCAACATGGCCTCCCATAAATGGCAAAGATTACTATGAAAAACTTGACTGCTGGATGTTCGATGTGAATCTGCTAATCTATTCACGTGTGCTGCCTCTCTTCTGAATTTCTTCTTTACAGCTTTCACCACTGTTCAAATGCCAATCTCAATATGTTTTTGTTAAAAATACCCCCAAATCAGTATTGCTTATCATGCCTTGATACATTTCCCATTGGGCATACCTAAATACATTTCAAAATGTGTCACAAATTATGGATAGGGTTTTCTAATTTAAAATTGATTACCAAGAAAAACATATATTTTAACAGTTCGCCCTTACTAAACTGAGCTTTACATGACCAAGAACTGTAAAATTAGGTTTGAGTTGAACACATCCTTGGTTATCAGGATTATGTTGTTACCCTCTATGCATGTTTTCCTATAGTACCAAAGACCTCCTAAAATATTAATTGTATTTACTATATATGTACTTTACCAGACCTTATTCTGTATATATATTATAATAAATTGTTTCAGTATTCTGAACTGTATGCTATCAATTAAGAGCTTCCTCGTCATTTAGAAATGATTAATACATTGGTGTCAATAATGAGTTTTTGGCTTTGTATACAGTAACTGATTTATCATATTATCTGTAACATAAGGAGAGGAACACATGTTTATAATGTGAACATTATTAGAACAGCAATTATCACATTATGGAACAGTATCAAGTAGAGACTTGTTAGTGTTGAAAGCTTATGTTAAACTATATATACCCTATGAAGAACTATCATGTTGATCAGTTGAAAGGTACTGAATCACAATGCTACAACTAATTTATAGATTTTTCAGGATTAACACATTTACTAGAACTATGTACTACAGTATTGGAGGAAGTAAAATACACGTACAGTATGTATTGAAGTATGTTAACTACTGACTGACCTTTTTTAATTAAAATGTACCGTAGTTACAGCTGGACTACAGTAGGACGATATCCCCTACACCTCCCAAACAGCCACGGAGGAGTCTGAGAAGAACAAGCTCACATCGATGGCCTTCCTCTCTGCCGTCGTGTACTTTTGAGACTTCAAAAGATGTAATTAAGGCCAATATTAAAGATCCTCTGCATATAATCAAAATAATACTGGAAAATAAGAAGCTTGGATTTCTTTACATGACACCTGCTGTCCCCAAGTCATCAATTGAGTATGATACATATAACTTAAGGTATGCTTTTTTGTTTAACTGGTTATTTATTTTAATTTTAATTGGATACAGAACAAAGAAAGGGGAAACCAAGGGTAGCATAATATATGGTAAAAGAATATAGATACATGCATGTCATGGAATGGTTGTTGGATATATCCATAGAGGCCAGCCACACATGCATATATTTATTAAAACCCAACAGACGGACACAACTTTACATTAAAAAAAAAACAATTAGGGATGGGAGGGAGGGGGTGGGCTGGTCATCACCTAGTTACCGATCTAACCTGCGGGGCTTGCATACCTATATGTCCATTATTGTAATAGAGAGGAATATTTCTGGTGAAGGTAGCCTAAAATGAAGCGATATCTACACCCTGGCCCCTCCATACTCAAGAAAAACAACAAAGTGGCCAAAATGGGTCACTCAAAGTCCCTTAAGGTTGCACTCTAGATTAATTATAATATATACATGAATTAACAGTACAAATGACTGTTACCACAATTTATAAAGTATGTAGACCAGTCATATGATCCCACAAGACCACATATACCAAAACAGTAGACAATTTAATACAAAATAAAATCCGACGAAACACGTAAAATAACAACTAATGAATAACTTAAAAAGTCCCCTAAAGGGCAAAACGGAGATGGAATGGTTGTGAGTAGTGGTATACTGTAGAACAACCTGAGACTGGAAATTGTAATAAAGTTCCAGATAATACTCCATACTCAACCAAGGCTACGATGTAAGGGCATATTTGTGGAATGTTTCTCTTAAAAAGGCTGAATGTTTTTCCATTACTGAGATGTACCAGATCCTACATTTAACACTGTTCATGGATGGGGCTTTCTGTTTTTTTTCTATGATGCTGCTATAAAGCACCTTGCTGCTGAGATAATATGGGTTTTAAGCTTGGAAAAGGTGTTTAGGTGTGTTCGGCATAGGTCTACCCAGTAAGGCGTTCCAGGGGTCTGGTCTTAAGGAGGTGCCCATAATAATAATAATAAGCAGCTGATATTATCACCACTGGATATGACCACCAAATATGGGATAGTGATCCATTTTGCCCACATTCGCTAAAGCAGGTGGGAGAGTGAGAGTTGTGTATGGAGTGCAATCTCACCGGGGTCATGTACCATCTTAGCAACAACTTGTACGCGTTTTCTTTTACTGTTGTACAAATCGAGCTTTTGGCAGCTGCGTCCCAGATGTTTTGCGTGTTGTCCTTTAAATGTTCTCCCAACTCTTCCACCCATTTGATCATATAAGTGTAACCCTTTTTGTGAACCGGCCGACCCACCCAATCTCACATTGGCCCCTCGTGGTCTAACCGGTCCCTTTCCCGGCAACACACCTGCTCCTAAAGGGTTACTGGTACTGCCTAACACCTGTGGCTCCAGGAGATCTGAGCCTCCGCTAGCTGGGAGCCTGGGGAAACCCTTACCATACCTGGTGCAACGCCTCCACTTACCCAGGATCCCCCGTTAGGAAAGATAGCCCTGGGTAAGAAATACAATAACACACGTAGATGATAAACCAAACTAACACTTTACTTAACACACACACATAACCTCATTACATAACATAACATAACATGACATCACCTGATGCTCTACCCGCATCACCTCAGCCCAATGTCTGGTGTTCCCCACCCAGTGTCCTGTGATCCCCCACACCCAATGTCTCGTACTCCTACGAAAGGTCGTGGGTGACTGCGCAGTCACTATATTAAGCTAGGGCCCAGTTGGTGCACTTATATTTCAGAGGTACCTTCCGAGCACTCCGATGCTCGGGACCGCCACACACTTCTCAAAGGGTCAGACGTCCGTCTGATCCTTATTCAGGTACTTCCGCCGTGGACCCCAACGAGGGTCCCACCGCTTCCCGGGAACTCCAACCGGATCACGGCAACACCAACCGCATGGGAACAGCAACCGCAGCTATTCGCTTTCTATCACAACTACTTCTAGAGTGACAGCAACCCTAACCTAGGGCCTGTCCCTGAGGAACCGCAACCTGGGGTGGCTTGGGGAAAACTCCTAGGGCCTGTGGAACAATAACCTGCCCCCCTTCCCCTAGCTACCCAGTCCTATCTGTAACTGGCTACTAGCTACTCCTAAAGCACCTGCAGCTGACACACCGCTCACACTGTCAGCCTGCAGGGATCCACACACGCTTCACACACACTGCACGCACTGCGCCCAGCACATGCAGCGACAACACACACAGACAGCTGCAATCACACACAGCCACCTGGATCCCGCAGCAATTCCACTGCATGCACACTGTGCCTCTTTGCCAGTGCCCACAGCCCTCTCCGCTGTGGCACTGCCAAACTGCACCTTCCACACCTAAGGGTCACCTCCCTAGCTATGGCCGTCCCTCTTCAGTTACCCCCTGCCCTTACCGGGAATTGGGGCCTGCCTGGGGATCTAGGGAGAACCCTTACCTCGGTACAGGAGCCACGCGCTCCCTGCACCCTTCCTACTCCTTCTTTCTCCTCTGCCTGACTGACGCAGCAAAGCCCGGGAAATGTATCTATATTCCCGGGCTGAGCTTCCTCCAGCCCTATTGGCCACTCTCAGGCACCTGATGCCTGTCTCCCTAAGCCTCCTGGGAATTGTAGTTCCCAGGGGGCTGCCTAAGCATTGGGGCCGCGTGCGCGCTTGCTGCTGAGATAATATGGGTTTTAAGCTTGGAAAAGGTGTTTAGGTGTGTTCGGCATAGGTCTACCCAGTAAGGCGTTCCAGGGGTCTGGTCTTAAGGAGGTGCCCATAATAATAATAATAAGCAGCTGATATTATCACCACTGGATATGACCACCAAATATGGGATAGTGATCCATTTTGCCCACATTCGCTAAAGCAGGTGGGAGAGTGAGAGTTGTGTATGGAGTGCAATCTCACCGGGGTCATGTACCATCTTAGCAACAACTTGTACGCGTTTTCTTTTACTGTTGTACAAATCGAGCTTTTGGCAGCTGCGTCCCAGATGTTTTGCGTGTTGTCCTTTAAATGTTCTCCCAACTCTTCCACCCATTTGATCATATAAGTGTAACCCTTTTTGTGAACCGGCCGACCCACCCAATCTCACATTGGCCCCTCGTGGTCTAACCGGTCCCTTTCCCGGCAACACACCTGCTCCTAAAGGGTTACTGGTACTGCCTAACACCTGTGGCTCCAGGAGATCTGAGCCTCCGCTAGCTGGGAGCCTGGGGAAACCCTTACCATACCTGGTGCAACGCCTCCACTTACCCAGGATCCCCCGTTAGGAAAGATAGCCCTGGGTAAGAAATACAATAACACACGTAGATGATAAACCAAACTAACACTTTACTTAACACACACACATAACCTCATTACATAACATAACATAACATGACATCACCTGATGCTCTACCCGCATCACCTCAGCCCAATGTCTGGTGTTCCCCACCCAGTGTCCTGTGATCCCCCACACCCAATGTCTCGTACTCCTACGAAAGGTCGTGGGTGACTGCGCAGTCACTATATTAAGCTAGGGCCCAGTTGGTGCACTTATATTTCAGAGGTACCTTCCGAGCACTCCGATGCTCGGGACCGCCACACACTTCTCAAAGGGTCAGACGTCCGTCTGATCCTTATTCAGGTACTTCCGCCGTGGACCCCAACGAGGGTCCCACCGCTTCCCGGGAACTCCAACCGGATCACGGCAACACCAACCGCATGGGAACAGCAACCGCAGCTATTCGCTTTCTATCACAACTACTTCTAGAGTGACAGCAACCCTAACCTAGGGCCTGTCCCTGAGGAACCGCAACCTGGGGTGGCTTGGGGAAAACTCCTAGGGCCTGTGGAACAATAACCTGCCCCCCTTCCCCTAGCTACCCAGTCCTATCTGTAACTGGCTACTAGCTACTCCTAAAGCACCTGCAGCTGACACACCGCTCACACTGTCAGCCTGCAGGGATCCACACACGCTTCACACACACTGCACGCACTGCGCCCAGCACATGCAGCGACAACACACACAGACAGCTGCAATCACACACAGCCACCTGGATCCCGCAGCAATTCCACTGCATGCACACTGTGCCTCTTTGCCAGTGCCCACAGCCCTCTCCGCTGTGGCACTGCCAAACTGCACCTTCCACACCTAAGGGTCACCTCCCTAGCTATGGCCGTCCCTCTTCAGTTACCCCCTGCCCTTACCGGGAATTGGGGCCTGCCTGGGGATCTAGGGAGAACCCTTACCTCGGTACAGGAGCCACGCGCTCCCTGCACCCTTCCTACTCCTTCCTTCTCCTCTGCCTGACTGACGCAGCAAAGCCCGGGAAATGTATCTATATTCCCGGGCTGAGCTTCCTCCAGCCCTATTGGCCACTCTCAGGCACCTGATGCCTGTCTCCCTAAGCCTCCTGGGAATTGTAGTTCCCAGGGGGCTGCCTAAGCATTGGGGCCGCGTGCGCGCTTGCCCTGCGCATGCGCGAACCCCTAATGGCCGCCTCAATCTCTCTACTCCCTTTCCTGCCCTCGCGCGATCTCCCTGGGGCCTTCCCTGCGCCTGCCTGCTACCGCGCATGCGCGACCTGACGGCTGATGGCGGCGCCCTGCTCTCGGAGCCGCCCGAACCTCCAGGGATGCCGAGCGCTCCCTTCACTGGCCCCCACCCTCGTGAAGCGCCGGCGGGTCCACCGCTGCCTCCGGCGGCACCCGCGACCACCCGGTAAGTGCGGAGGGGGGCCAGGGAGTCAAATTTCACCTCAGGGCTACATTCTCCCCCTCGCAGAATCCCAACGCCCTCGCTTGGGTAGCAACCATACATATTGTTATATAATGGAAAATGCATTGTTAACAGTACATCACATACAAGCAATTTCCCATGTGTACCCAACATACCCACATGGATACCCGAGGCCAGCTGAGTCTCAGATTGGAGTGCCCCTAACAGACTGGGTGAGGGTATCCCACCTTGACTCCTGTGAGTCTTTTGGAGCTCAAGACCTGTCCCTTGCACCAACCCACCTTCTCCCTCTCGCAGAAAAAATAGTAAGGGGTCCTGGGTATTGACCCTTGCCGGATCCTCCGGTCTCGTCTCACGGGAGACAGGAAGGCTCAGTCTCTTGCCTCGATCCACCACATGGCGAACATAGCGCTCCATCGCGCACCTGGGGGAGGCCACAACTACCAGAGCGGTCTCAACAGAGTCTTTGTCCTTGTCTTTGTCTTTGTCAGCAATCCCTTTAACGGTGACTTCTTCCGCGGACGGCACCACTTCTCCGGGTAGGCCCGGGTCTTGAGAAGGCCAAGCTTGGAGACTCCTCGTGCAGGAGTATGTGTCGCTCCGGTCCGCTACACCGGATACCTTGGTGAGGTCGAGTTTGTCCCACGATCTGCAGAGATCTTCTGGGGGAGACACCTCCACCAGGATGCGATGAAGGGGTGAGCCCATCGCCCAGGTGACCCTACCTCTGGAGTCACCAGGCTCCACGATCACCGGGGAGCTCACACCCGACACCCCTGGGGCAGTCAACTTACCCCTGTCGTTGTCGGCAGGTACTGATCCCAAGCCTGGGACCGCTGGTACCTCGGTGGTAGGCCGGACTGGCCGTTGCAGGGCACACGGGCCCACATCATGGTCTGCATCAGTTGAGGTGGTTGGCTCGGTCACCTCACTGGAGTGGTCCGCCGGCAGGCGCATCACCACACTCGGTTGGTCGCTGGACTCATCACACAAGGGTGGGGGTATAAACACCTTACCCTGGCCTTCCGGGATCTGTGGTTCTGGTCTCGGTGGTTCTTGCTCGGGAACCGGATCTGGAACCGACATCGGGGGTTCCGCCATCTGGAGCTCCGCCTTCAGCGGCTCCGCCTCAGCGTCTGGAAAGTTCATTTGGGCACACGGCCCCTCCACCACCTCCATCGTTGAAGTGGACAATTCAGGAGCGGCTTCACCCACCTCGGTAGCACCATCAGGCGCCTCTTTCTCCGCAGGTCCCGCCATCAGAGGTTCCTGCTCCTCCATTTGCACGTCCCCTTTGAGAGGGTCTGCAACAGTGGTCTGGACACCCGGGTCCCCGGAGGCCTCTGCAATCAAAACAAACTGAGGACAAGTATCATTTACTGTAGGAGGGATGTCCGGCTCCTCCTCTTCTTTCTCGGCTGGTTCCGCCGCCGGGGGCAGGATAGGCTTTAGGAACCAGGCCCCGCAACACTCACATTGGGGCTCCCATGCCAGTGCCTCCCTCCGATTACAGCCACATTTGAGGCTCCAACACTGGGTAAATGTTTCTCCATCCACCTCAGTTGACCTGAAACCTAACTGTAACTGAGATGGTTCGACTCCATCTTTAAGGGCTCCACTCAGGCAGGGGCACATTAGCATCGTGACCTCCATTCCTGGCAAATTCCAGGGCTCATACACATCAGGGTGTAACCCCTGGCAGTCTCTCTCATCCTCGGGGATGGAACACTCCATTTCTGTAACAGAGTCCTTTTCCGCTGGCGGTTTGGGTTGCAGGAACTGCGCCGCGCAGTCAGGGCACTTAGGCCCTTGGGTCAGCTCACCAACGGCACACTCACACTCATTCAGACGGCCGTGCAGGCATTCTTCCCCGTCTACCACGGTCATCGTGAGGGCGAGGGCTAACTCAGGGGACCCATCCGTCCAGCCACCCGTCACCTTCCAGTCCTTTAACGCACACGGGCACACCACCATTGGCAAAGCTAATTGGGGGGCCCGTATGATCCTATACAGCCAAGGGTGTTTTTCTTGGCATCCCTGGCTTTCCTGAGGGGGAACAGAAATTTCTGATCTCTGCTCAAGACACTCCCTCCCCCTGGTGGACTCTAGAGGAGGGGCAGCACAGTCTTTTGGGGAATGTTGCAAAACTGAGTTTCTCACAGTGTGGGGGCGGGGCTCGGGTTTTCCCGCCAGTCCTGGATAACTGTTGGCAACATTTTCCCGCGCGGCCGGGGACTTAGCACGTGGCTTTCTCCGCCTTGAGGGCTTCCCCATGGCGAAACAAAAATAGGACACAGATTAGAAAAACATGTACAGGGCACCCCAGGTCTGATATCTCAGCAGCGCCTCCAAATGTAACCCTTTTTGTGAACCGGCCGACCCACCCAATCTCACATTGGCCCCTCGTGGTCTAACCGGTCCCTTTCCCGGCAACACACCTGCTCCTAAAGGGTTACTGATACTGCCTAACACCTGTGGCTCCAGGAGATCTGAGCCTCCGCTAGCTGGGAGCCTGGGGAAACCCTTACCATACCTGGTGCAGCGCCTCCACTTACCCAGGATCCCCCGTTAGGAAAGATAGCCCTGGGTAAGAAATACAATAACACACGTAGATGATAAACCAAACTAACACTTTACTTACACTGGCGACACACTTTATTCGAGCTCGGCTAGTCCCACGAATTCGGGTATACCCGGGTGTATTGAGGTTTGTGACTGTTTTCTGCCCGAGTGCATTGAGTTATTTTCCGGCAGGGATTGAAGCATTTTATTCCCGTTGGCTGCAATACTGCACACTACATATATATATACTGCATTACAATTCATGAATTTATGCCATTTGGTAGACACGCGAAGCATTGCAGCCTATTAAATCCTAATCATTATCATTTAACAGATCAGCCGCCCATCAGCCAGGCATGAACCCAGGCTGGGAAGGCAAATGCAACGGGGCTTGTCAGAGGTGAGGAGCGGCGCATTCCAGGTATCTGCCAGGTACATACCGGGTATTTGCTCGAATAAAGTGTGTCGGTGCAGTAACACACACACATAACCTCATTACATAACATAACATAACATGACATCACCTGATGCTCTACCCGCATCACCTCAGCCCAATGTCTGGTGTTCCCCACCCAGTGTCCTGTGATCCCCCACACCCAATGTCTCGTACTCCTACGAAAGGTCGTGGGTGACTGCGCAGTCACTATATTAAGCTAGGGCCCAGTTGGTGCACTTATATTTCAGAGGTACCTTTCGAGCACTCCGATGCTCGGGACCGCCACACACTTCTCAAAGGGTCAGACGTCCGTCTGATCCTTATTCAGGTACTTCCGCCGTGGACCCCAACGAGGGTCCCACCGCTTCCCGGGAACTCCAACCGGATCACGGCAACACCAACCGCATGGGAACAGCAACCGCAGCTATTCGCTTTCTATCACAACTACTTCTAGAGTGACAGCAACCCTAACCTAGGGCCTGTCCCTGAGGAACCGCAACCTGGGGTGGCTTGGGGAAAACTCCTAGGGCCTGTGGAACAATAACCTGCCCCCCTTCCCCTAGCTACCCAGTCCTATCTGTAACTGGCTACTAGCTACTCCTAAAGCACCTGCAGCTGACACACCGCTCACACTGTCAGCCTGCAGGGATCCACACACGCTTCACACACACTGCACGCACTGCGACCAGCACATGCAGCGACAACACACACAGACAGCTGCAATCACACACAGCCACCTGGATCCCGCAGCAATTCCACTGCATGCACACTGTGCCTCTTTGCCAGTGCCCACAGCCCTCTCCGCTGTGGCACTGCCAAACTGCACCTTCCACACCTAAGGGTCACCTCCCTAGCTATGGCCGTCCCTCTTCAGTTACCCCCTGCCCTTACCGGGAATTGGGGCCTGCCTGGGGATCTAGGGAGAACCCTTACCTCGGTACAGGAGCCACGCGCTCCCTGCACCCTTCCTTCTCCTCTGCCTGACTGATGCAGCAAAGCCCGGGAAATGTATCTATATTCCCGGGCTGAGCTTCCTCCAGCCCTATTGGCCACTCTCAGGCACCTGATGCCTGTCTCCCTAAGCCTCCTGGGAATTGTAGTTCCCAGGGGGCTGCCTAAGCATTGGGGCCGCGTGCGCGCTTGCCCTGCGCATGCGCGAACCCCTAATGGACGCCTCAATCTCTCTACTCTCTTTCCTGCCCTCGCGCGATCTCCCTGGGGCCTTCCCTGCGCCTGCCTGCTACCGCGCATGCGCGACCTGACGGCTGATGGCGGCGCCCTGCTCTCGGAGCCGCCCGAACCTCCAGGGATGCCGAGCGCTCCCTTCACTGGCCCCCACCCTCGTGAAGCGCCGGCGGGTCCACCGCTGCCTCCGGCGGCACCCGCGACCACCCGGTAAGCGCGGAGGGGGGCCAGGGAGTCAAATTTCACCTCGGGGCTACATTAGCATTTTTCCCATTACTCTTTTTGCATATTATGATAAGGTTAGAGACCAATGCTTTATTTAGATACTCGTCGTTAAACATTATCTCAAAACTTGTTGAAGAAGAGGGATATTGATTTGAGTGATATTGCATAACAAAGTGCTTCAATTGTAGGTATCTAAACAGTTTTGAGCAGGGCAGTTTATTACTCTCCTGTAGGTCAGGAATTTTTTTTCAGGCCTGTGATTGATATCATATCTTTAATTCTTTTGAAGCCTACTGTCTGTCTTGATGGCCACCTCGGGCAGCCCCGCAGTCACTGCTCAAATTCTGGATTACTAAATAGTAGGATCATATCTGAGCGGTTGCTTGTTAGCTTGTTAGTTAGACTGTACTTACATTTTAGGAAGTCTCATAGAGCAGAGAATGCCTGATCACTGGATGGGACAGTAAGCCAGCTGGTCTACCTGTTTTTATTGAAGTGAAACTTCCTTAGTGGCACCTCATTCGTGATGGGGCAAAAAAGAATTGTGGAGACAGAAATGAAACGGATGTGACGTCAGTGCTGGCAGTTGAGGCCGGGCTGTGTTCTGGCTCAGCCCGACCCCAACACTGACATCACACCCGCTCCACAAATCAGATGCGGCGGCGGCGGCGGCGATAGCCGCCAGCGCCGCTCCTAATCGCCCCCCCCCCCCGTACCCCCCCACCCGAGCCCCCCCCCCACACATCGTGACATATGCGGCGGCTATAGCCGCCGCTCCTAACGGCCGCTGCCATGCCGCGCATGCGCAGTTGTGACGGCGCCGCTGATTCCCCGCCCGTTCCCCGCCCATTGATATGCTGCGCATGCCCGGTAGTCATGGTGACGCTCGAGACGCCATGACTCTCCTCACAGGGACACTGAAGCCCACACTGCTCCCCGGGGCTCTATGCAGGCACTGATCTCCTGCGGCCTCTCCTCCCGGTGCATGCCCCGGCCGAGGCATAGAACTGCTCCTGCTCCGGTAACGGGGGGGGAGGAGGGGGGTGATGAGTGCGCTGCGTCCCCCACGTCCCCCACAGCACCATCAGAAGCCTCTGAGTCGGCTCCAGCTGACGATGACGCGCTTCTCCCTCTCCCCCCGCCGACACTGCCTCCATCTCCTCTGTGCCGCGATCTGGTAGGAATGGGGGGCGGGGGGGGGGGGGGGGGGCGGGGGGGCGGACTGCTGAAAGGGTCTGGGTGCAGGGAAAGGATAAGGGTGCTGGGGGGAGGACAAGTGTGCTGGGGGGAGGACAAGTGTGCTGGGGAGAGTCAGGAGAGAGGGGGGCAGGACACACACACACACATACATACACACTGACACATACACACATACTGACTCACATACACACACACTGACTCACATACACACACACACACACACATACACACTGACTGACACACACCCCCCCCCACACACTGACTGACCCACCCACACCCCCCCCCCACACACTGACTGACCCACCCACACCCCCCCCCACACACTGACTGACCCACCCACACCCCCCCCACACTGACTGACCCACACCCCCCCACTGACTGACTGACCCACCCACACCTCCCCGCACACTGACTGACTGACCCACCCACACCTCCCCGCACACTGACTGACTGACCCACCCACACCTCCCCGCACACTGACTGACTGACCCACCCACACCTCCCCGCACACTGACTGACTGACCCACCCACACCTCCCCGCACACTGACTGACTGACCCACCCACACCTCCCCGCACACTGACTGACTGACCCACACCTCCCCGCACACTGACTGACTGACCCACCCACACCTCCCCGCACACTGACTGACTGACCCACCCCTCCCCGCACACTGACTGACTCACCCACACCTCCCCACACACTGACTGACTGACCCACCCCTCCCCGCACACTGACTGACTCACCCACCCCTCCCCGCACACTGACTGACTCACCCACACACCCCCGCACACTCTGACCCACCCACACACCCCCACACACTGACTGACACACACACTGACTTACACATACACACTGACACAAATACACATACACACTGACTGACACACATACACACACACTGACTGACACACACACACACACACACACACACACACACACACTGACTGACTGACTGACTGACATACACACACACTGACACACATACACACAAGGAATTCACACTTAGTGCAAATAGCTAATACATGGGATGTGTGCCGAGCACGCGCATTCTAAGTCAAATTTATTTGCGTTTTGTAACTGAAATTGTATTTTGATTTTTAATTAAAACATCACCAACACAAATACAATTTCTGTGACAAAAGTCAAAGAAGTTTCACTTACTATGCGCGTGCTCAGCACACACAGCTTTTTTATCCAGAGGGTGGAGTCTATATTTGTTGGACTGGACACAGACTTCTCCATGTCGAAAATTCTTAAGAGAATCTGTCCGAGTTGGGAAGCATAGTAGTATTTCATCAAGTTAGGGAGGACTTGTCCCCCACAATCGGTAGGTCTTTACGTGATTTAACAATTTATCCTGGGTCGTTTACCCCTGCACCCCCCACACAAATCGAGCAATATGAAATTGGAGGTCTTTCATGTCTCTGGTTGAGACTTGGATTGATAATGTGCAGAATAAAAACATGATTCTAGGGATGAGGTTAATTTTAACAGATGTGATTCTTCCTAGCCAAGAAATATTGTATTTGCTTTATGTTTCTAGGACTTTCTTTAGATCTCTGATTAATTTTGGGTAGTTTAGTCTATAGATAGAGTTGAGTGTTTTTATAATGTTTACTCCGATATAAGGGAGAGAGTGAGGCTGTCACTGGAAATCAAAGTTAAGCTTAAGGAGCTTAATCATATCTTTTGATAAGTGCATGTCTAGGGCCAGCGATTTGATATGGTTTCTTTTAAAGCCTGAGATCGTTCCATAATTCTCCAGGACAAATTGAGGAGGGATGTAAGGGGTTTTAAGATGGTTAGGAATACGTTCTCCAAATTGCCAAATAACGACACCTTATATTATTTCTTCCCTACTACCACCCCACATTGCTCAATAGACAAAGCAAATAGAAGAGGGGATAGGGGACATGCTTGTCTGGTGCTGTTAGTTATGCGAACCATCTCTGAGAGTAGGCCCGTGCACCGTACTCTAGCTGAGGAGGAATCATACAATGCATATACCGCCTTAAAAAAACTTTCCTGAGAACCCCATAGACCTCAGGACAGATAACAGAAAGTTCCAGTTCAGTCTATCAAAGGCTTTTTTCTGTGTTGAATGACAGCAGCAGGACTGGGGTCCTCTCGGAATGAATCCTATGGGTAATATCTGCATTTTGGTGGACATTGTTCGAGGCCTGTTAGGTGGGGGTGAAGCCCACCTGGTCATTATGGAATTAAATGAACTCATTTAGACCACCTGACGAAGCACATTAGTGTGTGAAACGCTTTGTGGTAGAGCATCAGAGTTGTCCTGTGCAACTACCATTTGTGTCGAGGAAGACACTGTAAAATCAGCCAGCGAAAGTGACGTGTCAGACTGCAGCATATGGGCTACGCAAACCGGAAGAGGCAGATCAGTGCCGAGGCACCAGCTGATCCCAGCGCGCAGGATCTAATGCCTTCAGTTCTACACTGTCTCCTAGCTCCCTAGTCACCAACAAGGTACTGAGGTGGGAATGGGTATAAACGCCACCTACAGCCACAGGGGCACGTCTGGAGTACGGATGATCAGGCAGCCGGGTCAGGATTGGAGAGAGTAGAATGGTTAGGTACTTGCCGAGGTCTGAGGTAGGAGCCGGTAGAATGGTCAGTGTCCGTTTAGCCGTGGTCAGGGGTTGGAGCCAGTAGAAGCGTATAGATCCGTAAGCCGTGGTCGTGATTGAGAGATGCGGAAGGTCTGAGGTAAGCCGAGTCGGTAAGCCAGAAGTGAGGAGTCCAAAGTAATAGCTGGGTCGGTACAGCGGAGGTCAATCTGAAAGCAAGGCAGCAGGGAACAAGACAAGGCAGTACAAGGAACCAGGAAGTGGGAGAACAGTGCTAACTGGAACTATGTTCAGCCAAAGTGCAAGTGGCATATATGGGAGAGCATGACCAATGAGAGAGGGGGGTGCGGCCTCCGCGGTGGCACGGATAAGAGTCGAGACACAGGAGACAGGTAGGCATAATAAATTACACCAGTTCTGCAACAATGTTAATAGGGCAAGTTCATGTTTTTTTTGTGACAAATACTTCTCCTTCTCTTGGCTCATTCTTTTGTAATTTAAATATACTGTAAAACATATTCAATGATTTTTTTTAAATAATGAAACAAACTTCTCTTTAGAATCGTAAGCCATGAAAAGATAAACAAAAATGACTACTACACTATAAGTGAAAGAGGAGTCACCCATATATGTAATGGGGACGTTTTGTTCCTGGAGCTTGATCGCTGGAAGCAAGAATATCTTTACCACAAGGCATTAAAGCGTATTCCTACCTTTGCACTCTTTCGAAAATGGAAAGCATTCGTTGTATGGAGGAAGAATGTGCGATCCAAGAGAATCAGCGAATGTCGCAAGGCTCTGCAGGAGAACCTGTTCATTATTAACGCAGTACGTATCCTTACATTGCAAATTCATAGATTTATTGCTGCTTACCTTAATCAAGGGGTGCGCAAAGTTTTGAACCTGGGCCCTCCTGCCTGCTTATCTCCCAGCTTGCACTTCCCCCCCCCCCCCCCGCATGCTCGGTTCCGGTGTCAAATTACATAATGGGGTCAGGGTCACGTGGTGTAATTTGATGCCGGGTTACCATGGTGACGCGTTGCCGAAGACCAGGTAGGAGAAGCTGCAGAGGCCCCCGGCATTTCATTTAAATGCCTTAAGGGAGAGCGCGGGACATTTGTATTTTATTTATTTATTTATAAAATGTTTTACCAGGAAGTAATACATTGAGAGTTACCTCTCGTTGTCAAGTATGTCCTGGGCATAGAGTAAGACAAATAATACATGGTTACAAATGCAGTTACATAAATGAACAGGGTATAATTATATACAAGACATTGCATGCACAGTTAAAGAAAATATATATTATAGGCTTATGAAAGTTACAGACCAGATTAAAATGTGAGACAGCCTTAGTTTTAAAAGAACTTAAACTGGTGGTGGATGTGAGAGTCTCCGGTAGGTTGTTCAAGTTTTGGGGTGTACGGTAAGAGAAGGAGGAACGGCCAAATACTTTGTTGAGCTTTGGGACCATGAACAGTCTTTTGGAGTCTGATCTCAGATGATAAGTGCTGCATGTGGTAGGGGTGAAGAGCTTGTTCAGATAGGCGGGTAGCTTACCCAGAAAGTATTTAAAGGCAAGACAGCAAAGGTGAACTTTGCGCCTAGACTCGAGTGATGACCAATCTAGTTCTTTGAGCATTTCGCAGTGATGTGTGTTGTAGTTGCATTGGAGAACAAAACGGCATATTGAATTATAGAGAGTGTCAAGCTTGCTAAGGTGGGTTTGGGGTGCTGAGCCATATACTATGTCTTCATAGTCGATAATTGGCATTAGCATCTGCTGTGCGATACACTTTCTGACCAGCAGACTTAGGGAGGATTTGTTCCTGTAAAGTACACCTAGTTTGGCATAGGTCTTGGATGTTGGGGTATCAATGTGCATCCCGAATGTTAAGTGGGAGTCAAACCATATGCCCAAGTATTTAAAACTAGTGACTGGAGTTAGGGTGGTGTTAGCGTTGGTTCTGATCTGGACCTCGGTCACTGGAAGCTTTAAAATTTAGTCTTGGTCCCAAATACCATTGTTATAGTCTTGTCAGTGTTTAAAAACAGTTTGTTTTGGGAAATCCAGTTTTTGAGTCTCAAAAAGTCAGACTGAAATATGTGTTGAAGGTCGGAAGGCTATGGTTGTGTGCATACAGGATTGTGTCATCTGCATATATGTGTATTGAAGCTTCCTTACAAGCTGTGGGAAGATCATTAATGAACACTGAGAAGAGTTGGGGCCCCAGAACACAGCCTTGCGGGGCACCACAGGTGATATCCAGGGGGTTGGAGTTAGAGCCTGAGATGGACACATGTTGGGATCTACCTGATAGGTAGGACTGAAATCAGTTTAAAGCATGCTTCCCTATTCGAGAGCTCTGGAGTTTGTTAAGCAGGACAGCATGATCAAAAATATCAAAAGCCTTTGCAAAATCTAGGAATATTGCACCAGTGAGTTGTCCCCGTTCCATTCCACACTGGATTTCATTGCAAACTTTTAGCAGGGTAGTTAAAGTGGAGTGTTTGGGGCAAAAGCCAGATTGGAATTGGCTAGGGAAATTTGTCTTGGTATAGTAATCACTTAATTGGGAGTGGACACATTTTTCCATGACTTTGGATAGAATTGGGAGAAGGGAGATTGGCCTGTAGTTTGGGACAGTGTTTTTGTCCCCACTTTTGATCATTGGGACAACTCTGGCAGTTTTCCAGGTCTTAGGGATATGGTCTGCAGACAGGATAGAGTTGACTATGAAAGCAATTGGTTTGGCAATGGCTGAGGCACCAAGTCTTAGGAACCTAGATTGTAGTAAGTCAGGTCCACATTGGCTGCTTAGTTTTAATTTGAGGAGCGCTTGTGTAATCTCCTCATCGGATACTGGGCAGTGTTGGAAGGGGGTGGTTTGGGTTGCGATGAGATTCAGGTTTGTGGTTTGGGTTACGTTTCGCTAATAAGTTAGTGGCACACCCCACAAAGTAATCATTGAATGCATTTGCAATGTCAGTGGGGTTTGTCAGAGTAATAGCCCCCTTTGTGATATTACTTGGTTGTTGATGGTTAGAAGGCTGGAATATATTGTTGATAACCTTCCAGAAGTTAGCTGGGTTTGATGTATTCTGGTGGAGATTGTCAGAGTAATATTGTGCTTTTGCATTCCTTGTTTGCCTTGTGCACATGTTCCCCAGGCATCTGTAGTGATTGAGATCCTTGGTAGTGCCAGTTACTTTTTAGCTTTTCCACAAGGCATCCCTGAACTGGCAGAGTGCTATAAGGTCAGTTGTAACCCATGGAAGGTGGGCCCCCGTACCCTTATTCTGCGTAGTGGAGCATGGGTATCACAGACTTTTATGAACTCTGATTGGAAATAGTCGAGTTCAGAATCAGGGTGGGGAATTAAATCGATTCTGTGCCAAGGGCAGTTGGTAAGGTCAGTCAGAAACTGTTGTGGGTTAAAGTTTCTAAATGTTCTAGTGAGGAGAACTTTAGGGCTTGAAGTTCTCCTCACTAGAACATTTAGAAACTTTAACCCACAACAGTTTCTGGCTGACCTTTGTAACCTGCTCTAATGGCGAGTCTGAAATCAGACGCATTGTAAGGAACCACAACTCTCTCTAATAGTGCGTCCGAATTTAGATGCATTTTAAGGAACCCCAATTCTCTCTAATAGCGTGTCTGCTATTAGATCAGATGCATTGTGAATTCTTCTGTATTTGGTACAATTTTAAAATTACATGAAAATTGCAGGCAACTTTTTAGAGATGCCTACAAGACCCAAAGGTTCCTAGGAGCCCTGGTTGAAAAACACTGAGCTAGATATTGGTTTTGGTTGCACTGGGGATGCAAGCACAACACAACAAAACCAATGTATCTTAAATGTTATCCCCAGCAGTCATAAAGGAAAAAATGCAACACAAACTAATAAAATATAATGAGCCTTGTTAGACAATTTAACAATGAATAGTAATCTCTTTAGAGACAAATTCATCAGATAAATTCACAAATATTTAGCAAGAGACAATTTTCACAGATTATCAGAAAAAATAACATAAGGAAAATGCTTATCTGTAGATATGTGTGGGGGGAATAGCACACATGTATCTGTTGTTTACAGAAGCAATAGGGTATCTGTTGCCATAAAGAATGTAAGGAAAACGATCTAGCTATAATTGAAGAAGACTATTAGGGGGGCAATGTTTAAATCTGGATGTAATGCTACATCCAGTACATAGACGGAACGGCAGATCTCTACATGATTGAAGAAATCAAGGAAGAACTGATTCTGAAAACAGTTAGGTCCAGAAATAATTGGACACTGACACAATTTTCATAATTTTGGCTCTATACGCCACCACAATGGATTTGAAATGAAACAACCGAGATGCAATAGAAGTGCAGACTTTCAGCTTTAATTCAAGGAGTTGAACAAAAATATTGTATGAAACGTTTAGAAATTGAAACAATTTTCATACACAGTCCCCTTATTTCAGGGGCTCAAATGTAATTGGACAAATGAACACAATCATAAATAAAATGTTCATTTTTAATACTTTGTCGAGAATCCTTTGCAGGCAATGACTGCTTGAAGTCTGGAATGCATGGACAGCACCAAACGCTGGGTTTCCTCATTTGTGATGCTTTGCCAGGCCTTTACAGCAGCTGTCTTCAGTTGTTGTTTGTTCGTGGGTCTTTCTGCCTTAAGTTTTGTCTTCAGCAAGTGAAATGCATGTTCGATCGGGTTGAGATCAGGTGATTGACTCGGCCATTGCAGAATATTCCACTTCTTTGCCTTAAAAAACTCCTGGGTTGCTTTTGCAGTATGTTTTGAGTCATTGTCCATCTGTAAAGTGAAGCACCGTCCAATCAACTTTGCTGAATTTGGCTGAATCTGAGCAGACAATATATCCCTATACACTTCAGAATTCATCCAGCTGCTTCTGTCTTCTGTCACATCATCAATAAACACTAGTGACCCAGTGCCATTGGAAGCCATGCATGCCCATGCATCACACTGCCTCCACCGTGTTTTACAGATGATGTGGTATGCTTCAGATCATGAGCCGTTCCAAGCATTCTCCATACTTTTTTCTTCACATCATTCTGGTACAGGTTGATCTTAGTTTCATCTGTCCAAAGAATGCTGTTCCAGAACTGGGCTGGCTTTTTTTAGATATTGTTTGGCAAAGTCTAATCTGGCCTTTCTACTCTTGAGGCTTATGAATGGTTTGCACCTTGTGGTGAACCCTCTGTATTTGCTCTCGTGAAGTCTTCTCTTTATGGTAGACTTCGATAATGATGTGCCTACCTCCTGGAGAGTGTTCTTCACTTGGCTGGATGTTGTGATGGGGTTTTTCTTTACCATGGAAAGGATCCTACGATAATCCACCACTGTTGTCTTCCGTGGACATCCCGGCCTTTTTGTGTTGCAGAGCTCACCCGTGCGTTCTTTTTTTCTCAGAATGTACCAAACTATTGATTTGGCCACTCCTAATGTTCCTGCTATCTCTCTGATGGATTTTCTTTTTTTTTTGCAGCCTAAGGATGCCCTGTTTCACTTGCATTGAGAGCTCCTTTGACCGCATGTTGTGGGTTCACAGCAACAGCTTCCAAATGCGAATGCCACACCTGGAATCAACTCCAGACCTTTTACCTGCTTAATTGATGATGAAATAACGAAGGAATAGCCCACACCTGTCCATGAAACAGCTTTTGAGTCAATTCACCAATTACTTTTGGTCCCTTGAAAAAGAGGGGGCTACATATTAAAGAGATGTAATTCCTAAACCCTTCCTCCAATTTGGATGTGAATACCCTCAAATTAAAGCTGATAGACTGCACTTTAAGCCCTTATTCATTATTTAACTGTAACTTGAATTTATTTTGGTACACAGTCGAAATAACAAAACTTGTATCAGTGTCCAATTATTTCCGAACCTAACTGTATACTAGGATCCACATTTATTGAAATAGGAAAGTACCACATACTGCTGCGACACACTTTATTCGAGCAAATAACCAGTTTGTACCTGGCAGATACCTGGAATGCGCCGCTCCTCACCTCTGACAAGCTGCGTTGCGTTTGCCTTCCCAGCCACGGTTCATGCCTGGCTGACGGGCGGCTGATCTGTTAAATGATAATGATCAGGATTTAATAGGCTGCAATGCTTCGCGTGTCCACCAGATGGCATAAATTCATGAATTATAATGCAGTATATATATATACAGTGCGTATATATACAGTGGTACGGTAGCCAATCAGAGTAGGGATGGAGTTCCCACGCTCTGATTGGCTACCGTACCACGTGACAGGTTTTCATTGACGTCACATCCTTTCTCCCCCAAGCCCCTGACACATGGTATACCAGAGCCAATCAGAGTAGGGATAACGTTCCCACGCTCTAGTACCATGTGTGCACGGCCATGTGCCTTTTCATGACGTCATCTTAAAGGCAATTGAAGCAAAGCCATTCTGATTGGCTGTGCTTTCATTCCCTTTAAGTGACGTCATCATTTTTTTTTTGTCGGCCAAAACACATGGTTTTCACGGCCCAATCAGGACCGTGGGAACCATGACGAAAAATGTGACGTCATAGGCCTTTAAAAGCCTATGTCGTCTCATTTTGAAGCCAGACGCCCCGGAGGATGGACCTCCGGGCAAGAAAGAAGACCAGGGCGTGGCCGCAGACGGGGAGAAGACCCCGCCCCGCCCCGCTGGAAGGAGATAGAAGAAAGAAGAATACAGATGAAGATGGATTACAAGTAGAAGACCCGTGGATTGATTTGGATTTTTAGTTTAATCTTTATTATTTTATGGTTTTTTATTTTATGGGTTCCTGATCGTGGATTGGTTCGTGAGTAAGCTGCGCAACGGGAATCGGTGGGGGCAAGTAATGGTAAGTTAACTAAAGAAATGTATTTTATTTAACTTGTTAATTTTTTCAAAAGGTTTTTTAACATGTGTATTTTTTTTTTTTTGTTGTATATCATTTCTTGCCACTGTATGTATGTATGTATGTATATATGTCTAGAGAGATATATACTGTACTGTACATTCAGGGTAAGAAATGATGATGTTTTAAAAGCTGGATTAGATGTGTTTTAAATTATTTTGTGTATGCTGCTATGCTTTATTGTGAGTTTAAAGTATTTTAAAATTAGATAGATGTATTCCTTGGTATTGTATTGTGTGTTTGAGGAAGGTCAGGGATAGGCTTGGTTGTAAAGGTTGTATTTTTGTCGGTACTTACATTTTTTCAAAGGCTTAATTGTTCTGCTCTAGGCGTGAATTTGTTAATGGTTTCATTGTTCGGGATGTAGTGTGAAAGGTTTAGGGATGTAAATAATGATTGCTAATTGATTTTTGTTTACTTGGTTGATTAATTTGCAGAATGTATATGGTGCATAGATTTTATGCATCATATATATTGGAATGTGAGGTTTTTCATTGGTTTGTGATGATATAGATTGTGAGATTAGTTAGGATTTTTAAAGGAAATTGATTTTAATGTAGTGTCTGTATGGAGAAGTGTTTGGTTGTAGGACAGTATGCTTTTGATAACCCTTCTACATTTATTTGTACTGTATATTGGTTTATCATGGGTGTGTATATAACGTGTGTATACAGTATATATATATACTGTATATCTCTCTCTCTCTCTCTCTCTCTCTCTCTCTCTCTTTCTCTCTGTCTCTCTGTATATATATACAGTATATATATAGTTGCATGATGAAACCACAGTACAAATTCATGGGTGAAGGGTGGGTATCGGGCCTGTGTGGCTTAACCCCTTAATCACCTTTGCGGTTATTATCTGATAAGGTGTTTAAGGGGTTAATTGATATCTGAATGTAATTGCAATGTATTGGCTTTTGATTTTTCTTTACTTGGTTGATTCATTTGCAGAATGTATATGGTACATAGATTTTATGCATCATATATATTGGAATGTGAGGTTTTTCATTGGTTTGTGATGATATAGATTGTGAGATCAGTTAGGATTTTTAAAGGAAATTGATTTTAATGTAGTGTCTGTATGGAGAAGTGTTTGGTTGTAGGACAGTATGCTTTTGATAACCCTTCTACATTTATTTGTACTGTATATTGGTTTATCATGGGTGTGTATATAACGTGTGTATATATATATATATACTTTATATATCTCTCTCTCTCTCTTTCTCTCTGTCTCTCTGTATATATATACAGTATATATATATATAGTTGCATGATGAAGCCACAGTACAAATTCATGGGTGAAGGGTGGGTATCGGGCCTGTGTGGCTTAACCCCTTAATCACCTTTGCGGTTATTATCCGATAAGGTGTTTAAGGGGTTAATTGATATCTGAATGTACTTGCAATGTATTGGCTTGGTATTGGCTATGTCTTGTATGGGCAAGAGAAGGAAGGCGCTGGCGACGGACACTTCGTATTGATGAGGTCAGTAGTACTTTATTTATTTGTATATGCTAGTTAATGTTTTTAATAATGGGCAATTAATCTATTATCCATATCTAGCTAATAATTATTTTGCACATTATTGTACTGTAGGTGTTGGGGGGGGGGAGGGTGTATGTATTGAATGTATAGGCCAGGTTTATTTTTTTTACATTCAGGGTTGGTTCCGTGGTTCTGCGTGTTTTAATTTTTGTGTCTGTTTTGCAGAAGCGGAGGGGCCATGGCCAGGATGGGGGGGTAACGGTATGTGGGTAGGGGGTGAGGGTGGTTAGACCTCACAGTATGCACATTGGGTCCCCCCCCCTCCCCACATTTACATACACTGCACTCACAGCAATGCAGGCAGGGAGGGAGATTTAACAGGGCTTTAAATCTCTCTGCCTTCAGTGTAATCTGTTTAAAGCCCCCTCCCCCCTCCCTAATGTTTCTGTTAAATCTCTCTGCCTTCAGTGTAATCTGTTTAACAGAAACATTAGGAGGGAGGGGGCTTTAAATCTCTCTGCCTTCAGTGTAATCTGTTTAACAGAAACATTAGGGGGGAGGGGGCTTTAAACAGATTACACTGAAGGCAGGGAGATACAGGGGATGTACTGTACTGTATGTTGTTTATTGCAATGCTTCAATGTGTGTATAATGTACAGTATACTGTTTTTTACAATTAGATAGATGTAATCCTTGGTATTGTAAGGGTTAGCTTTGGTTTTAAATTGTGTTTTCTGGTTGGTACTTACAGTATATATTGATTTTTGTTTACTTGATTGGTTAAAATAGTTGACTTGTTTGGAAGTGTTTGTATTTACTGGTACAGTAGCTTGCAATGATATTGTTAAAATTCATTTGCAGAATGTATATGGTGCATAGATTTTATGCATCATTTAGACAATGTAAATGCAATGTACTGTGTGGATTGGAATGTTATGTTTTATATTGTAAGATCAGTTAGGATTATTAAATGGATTATTATTACTGTCTGTATGGAGAAGCGTTATTTGTAGGACAGTATGATTTTGATAACCATTCTACATGTACTGTATTTGTATATTGGTTCATCATGTGTGTGTATATACTGTGTGTGTGTGTATATATATATATATATATGTATGTATATATACAGTATATATATACACAGTATATACTGTATATGTATAGGGATTGTTATTATATATATACTGTATATATACAGTATATATATATATACAGTATATATTTATTTCTCTTCATGTATTTATTTATTTATTTAGATTTATTTATTAATTGTAGGGCTGTAGTGCGTGAATTTTTTTATTGTGGGTAGCGGGGATGGGTGAAGGGGGTGTTTGGCCCTTGGTGTGAGTTTAGGACTTGCGGGGGGGTTGCGGGTGCACTTAACCCCTTCACGACCGTAGCAGTTAATACCGCTACGGTCGTGAAGGGGTTAAGTGCACCCGCTACCCCCCCCGCAAGCCCTAAACAACCACCGATGGGGCTAATACCCCCTTCACCCACCCCCACTACCCACAATAAAAAAAATTCACACACAGCAGCAGCACAATTAATAAATAAATCTAAATAAATAAATAAATAAATGAATATAAATAAATACATTTAAAATACATTTTTATTGATAGTGTAGGAAACCAGGTAGAAGAACATTGTTCAAATATAGTGCTCTAGTGACAAAGTTTGTAATAAACAATAATTTCTTGATTGAAGGTCATAGGCTGGGTTTAAGGTATATATTGATGAGTGAGGTATATATGGGTGAGTATATGTGTCTGAGACCTGAATAAATGTCCTGGTGAGTGTGGGTAATGGAGATATATGAGCCCCACCCCCTCACTGCCAATGTGGACTGGTACTGACAACTTGTAATAACACCAATAAAATACCTCTGTGTACTGTTTAAGGTACAAACTCACGTGACCTTGCCCATTGTGCCTTCTGGAATGCGTGCTTCTGCCAGTTGAGATGATTCAGGTAGCCACAAGTGTAGAGATGCAGCGCACAGCAAAGAACTGGATCCACGGGACAGCAGCAGTTTGATAAAAATAAAGTTCTTTATTGAAAAAACATGGTGCAGACAGGCATGGGTGCAGGGAAAAAAACCTCTGTCTCTAACGCGTTTCACGCCTGTGTGGCGCTTCGTCGGAGAGTACAGTCTAGATTATTCTTTTTAATAGAACGTAGGTGTTCTGAAATTCTAATTTTTAACGGACGAATGTGCGGTTCAGCTCCGGAGACCCCCTGCACATCTACACTATAAATAAAAATGTATTTCAAATGTATTTATTTATAGTCATTTATTTATTTACTTATTTAGATTTATTTATTTATTTTTTGGCGGCTGCTGTGTGTGTATTTTTTTTATTGTGGGTAGTGGGGGTGGGTGAAGGGGGTATTAGCCCCATCGGTGCTTGTTTAGGGATTGCGGGGGGGGTAGCGGGAGGGCTTAACCCCTTCATGACCGTAGCGGTATTAACTGCTACGGTCGTGAAGGGGTTAAGTGCACCCGCAACCCCCCCGCAAGCCCTAAACTCACACCAAGGGCCAAATACCCCCTTCACCCACCCCCGCTACCCACAATAAAGCGGGCACGGTGGGTTAACCCCTTCATTGCCTTAGCGGCTATACGCTATGGTAATGAAGCAGCATTTCTGTATTTTTAATAATATTGAGCAGGAGCAGGGGGCCCCCTGAGTTTAGATTTCTGGCTCAGGGAACCCCCTGCTCACTGTACAATATTATTAAAAATACAGAAATGCTGCTTCTTTACCATAGCGCATAGCCGCTAAGGTAAAGAACGAGTGTTTATTTATATATGTGTTTTATTTATACTGTACATGTGCAGAGGGTCTCCGGAGCAGAACCGCTGTAGTTTTAGGTCCGGGGACCCCCTGCTCCCCGAGATACAGGCCCCTTTAGGGGGTGCCGGTATCCCTCTGCTCTGCTTGGTTTACAGGCCGCGATCACGTGATCGGGACCTTTAAACGCAGAGGGATACCAGCACTTCATAAAGGGGTCTGTATCTCGGGGAGCAGGGGGTCCCCGGACCTGAAATCAGTGCGGTTCAGCTCCCGAGACCCCCTGCACATCTACACTATAAATAAAAATGTATTTAAAATAATTTTTAATGTGCCGATGTTTGCGCAGAGAGAGAGCTGCGGATCTCTCTCTGCTGCAAACACATCTCGCCCCCGCCGGCCCATAGTATCATTTATGTATGTGCATATACAGTACTGTATGTGTACAGTACTTTATGTTAGGGGTTATAGGGGTTGTTGTTATACAGTATATATATATATACAGTATATATACTGCATTACAATTCATTATAGGGGACGGCTTCAAAGAGAACAGCTCGCAAGCGCCCCCATTTGTTTTTACACGGCATTGCAGTATTGCAGCCAGCCAGAATAAAATGCTTCAATCCCTGCCGGGAAAATAAAGCTATACACTCCGGCAGAAAACGATCACAAACCTCAATACACCTGAGTATACCCGAATTCGCGGGACTAGCCGAGAGAGAATAAAGTGTGTCACCACTGTACTCGTTTTTTTTTTAATAAAAATGTTTTACCAGGAAGTAATACATTGAGAGATACCTCTCGTTTTCAAGTATGTCCTGGGCACAGAGTTATAAAAAATACATGGTTAAATGAAAAGAACAGGGTTATACAGTGAATTCACAGACATTTCATGGACAGATAGAGTTGGAAAATTGGGTACAGGGGATAAAGGGCTTATGAGTTTCAGATTGAAATAGAGTAGTTTTAACATTACCAAACATCAGCGAACGGCAGCAAATGGTTCACACCCTTTGGCTGCCCTTCGGCTGCGCCAAAGTCTATCCGCCTTTGGGGCAACACAGATATACACTGGGGTGGCTGAGATTGAATCTGTTCCATCTGTGAACAAAAGATATTTTTGTCCTCTTGGCTCATTAACATTCCAGTGGGTGGGGTTGACGTTGCACAAAGTATAAGCACATGTTAACCCTTAGCACACTGGTCCTGTGCAGAGGGGAGCAGTTCTTGGGGATCCCCATCAGGCTGTCCGCCTTTGGGGCAACGCAGATGTACACTGGGGTGGTTGAGATTGAGATTGGTTGCGGGAATGGGCACGAAGAAGGGTCTTAGGATTCAAAACGTTGTCCCAATAATAGTCTTCTTCAATTATAGCTAGGTTGTTTTCCTTACATTGTTTCTAGCAACAAATATCCTAGTGCTTCTGTATACCGGAGATCCATCTACTCAATTTACTTGCATGTGTACTATTCCTCCAACACTACAATTTAAGATACAGTACATTAGATGTTACAATAGGGTCTTGGGGGTCCGTGTTTGCCTGGGTACCATTCTTTGAATACTATTATATGAACTATTACTCAACCTTTGTAGTGCTCCCTGACCTATGTACAATAAACCCAGTAAACATCTGTTGAAAACAAGTGACACAAATTGGGGATTAGCTAATTTTTATACATCCATTTTTTCTCTTTGTTAAGTCTTTGCGTCCTGCCATCCTTAATGTTCAAGAAATGTGTTATCGAATCAGCGACATGGGGCTTTGCCGGATTGAGAAAGGATACACGTACACTTTGGAGGAATTCACAGAAAAGCAATTTAAACAACTGGAAGAGGTAAAGTAATTGACTTGAGCTGTCTTTTTTATATTTGATCCAGTCTAATGGGCTCGTCTAGATTTAAGAATTCATACTGGCTGTGGGTAGTCTGTAGTATATGTTTTGTATGCCCACATATATGTTTTATTTCTTGAGGTTGTGGGTCAATTGTGATCCTCATTTACTGAATTCTGTAATCAATCAGCAAGATTTAGTTGCTAATTCAAACAGTTGTGCTTGTACTATAATTATTCTGGCCAAATGAGTTTGGATGGCTAAAATGTCTTGTTTTCGTATTGTACATTTAGACAACAGTCATTGGAAATAAATAGTTTCTATTAAACAGTGACTTATTATGTACTACAAAAGAATGCCGAAGCAACTTTTAAAATGTAGGTGTTTATGATATAAAGTAGGTGAATATGATATTTTTCAGGTAACAAACCGTTTATCTGAATTCCGGGATCTGGCTACAGAAGTTGTTAGAAGTGCTTGTCGAACAGCTTTGCTAGGAGCTGGATTTACACCTGATGATTATCTTTATGGATCAGAAAGCACAGGTGAAGTGACAGTAACATTTTCTACACAGAATGAAGGCTATAATAAACTTGACATGCATGAACAAGAACAATGATAAAATCTTATGAGCATTTCACAAACCACTGTGTCACTTATTCTTCTTTCTATAGCTTAAAACATTAAAGAGCAAATACAGTAGGTGTGAAATAAAAGCGGGTGTACATATTTCTTTAAAGTTCACAAATATATAAATTAATCTTGGCGCTACAGAAATAAAAACAAAAATGTAGTGTGAATACAGTAACTCCTATTGTACCAGAAAGCTTTTTGCCAATTTGCTCCTGCAGAATGAGGAACATATACGTTTTCTGTATTTACAAGCCATGAAAACGAAACCATGCTTTTTTTGGTTCTCATTCCACTTTTGTGTTTGATCTACTGTATACTGGTGTTGAATTAAATAGTTTTGAGCTAATATCTCTGAGCATTTATGCACCCAACTAATTTGTTCTGCTTACAACAGCATACAGATTGGAGAAGGAAGCGTTAGGGGATGAGTGGTACTCATACTACTGTATGTAATTTTTATGCCAGCTGGTCTAATTCCTACCTGAGGAGCTTGCTTTAAACATCTGAAACTTGATAAACACCGTTCTTACATGTACCACAGATAGTAACGGTTGGAAGATCTTTGGGTACAAATTTAAACACGCTCTGTTTGGTATTTGATCTTGTTCTTTAATTTCTATTAGAAATATAGATAATATTTTATTAATGATAAGCATGTTGTTTCCTTTACACTCTGTCAGTTGTTGATGTACGTGTGATGTTAGTTATCACTAGAAATTATGGTACATGAAGAGTATAAGGGCAACGTGTGATTTTAATTTCAAAGCTATAAAAGTGTTGTTTCTTTTTGTCTGGCAATGTTTTTAATAATGGTTTGTATGTTCTCAAAGGCACGACAAATATGAGACCTGGATCAGCAGCTTCTGATATACCTGTTCTTCATCATTTTGATGGAGACCTTTTTGGGGAATCATCGGACAAAATGACATACACAGAGCAGGCCAATAAAAGGTCTCATTGCAGGAGGCTAACATGGTTGGTATTTTCATGAATGATAAACATTATTTATTTGCATTTTATTTAGATATGTCAGCAGATATGTATACTTGTAAATTGTGATATTTTGGATATTTTTGAACCAAAATGAACTTTATTCATAGATGTTTTTATACTGTACATGTGCTTTTAAGATCACATGATTTTTGTCAATAGATTTAGAGGCTTATTCACCGAAGTGACTGATCGTATGGAATGCCCTGTAATGTATCAAGATATCTGCCTCTCCGGGAAAACTCAAAATGTATTCCACGAAAAGAGCAAAAATGTTTTAAAATCAGGGAGACAGAAGGGATAGATTGTCTGGATCACTTAATAGATAGGGAAAAGCAAGTGTTCATTCCCTTCCAGGAACAAAGTATGAAAAAAGAATTACCACATACTCATCTGTTTTCCTATATCCCAGCACTAGATTATGGTAAATAAAAATACCAGACTATAGGAAATAGATATTGCAAAATAACAGATTTAATTACTATTTTGATAAAAAATCAAAGTAGTTAATACCGCTAAGGTAATGAAGGGGTTAAGCCCTCCCACTACCACCAGGTAGGCATTCAAGATCAAGGGGTTCAAGATCATTTTTAAAAGACCCCCACCGCCCCAATACATTTTTAAAAGACCCCCACCGCTCCCTCCCCCCAGTGTCTCTCTCCCTCCCCCCACTGTGTCTCTCCCTCACCTCAGTGTCTCTCTCTCTCCCTCCAGCCAGTGTGTGTCACTTCCTCCCCCCAGTGTCTCTATTTCCCTCCCCAGTGTCTCTCTCACTCTCCCTCCTCAGTGTCTCCCTCACTCTCCCTCCCCAGTCTCTCTCATTCTCCCTACCCCAGTGTCGCTCTCTCCCTCCAGCCAATGTGTCTCTCCCTTCCCTCCAGTGTCTCTCTCACCTTCCCCCAGTGTGTCACCCCTTCTCCCCTAGTGTCTATCTCCCCCATCCCCCCAATATGTCTCTCACCCCCATGTCACACTTTCACCCCGCTCCCATGTCTATTTCACATTCCCTCACTGTCTCTCTTTCACCCTCTCTCCCCATGTCTCTTTCACCTCCCTCCCCATGTCTCTTGCACCTCCCTCCCCATGTCTCTTTCACCCCCTCCTCGTTTCTCGTTTACCCCCTCATTTCTCTCTTTCACCACCCGCATCTGTCTTTCACTCCCTCTGCCCATGTCTCTCTTTCACCCCCTCCCCATTTCTCTTTCACCCTCCCCCCACATCTCTCTTTCAACCCACCTCTCCATGTCTCTCACCCCCTACCCATTTCTCTTTCAGCCGCCCCACTTTTCTCTTGCACCCCACCTCTCCATGTCTCTTACAGCACCCCCAACTCTCCATGTCTCGTTTTCATCCCCCCGCACCTCTCCATGTCTCTATCTCATCCCCCCACCTCTCCATGTCACTCTTTCACCCCCCTCCCACCTCTCCATGTCTCTCTTTCACCCCCCTGCCCATGACACACTCACACACACACACAACACACACACACACACACACACTCACACACTCAATCTCTCAACTTATCACGCTGCATGCACAAGCCGAAGGAGGTGCTGCATGAGCTGAGCAGCACAGCGCCACCTAATGCCTGAGGGAGAAATTGCAGCTACAGACTGCTTTTCTCCAGCCATGACAGCGGACTCGGGAAAGGTTGAGGGGGAGATCCGGCACAGTGAGTGCGGGCGGCCCGTCCATAGGCGGAACCCCTGGTACTGCTCCACGGAACCCCATTTGGGAAACGCTGCAGTACAATAATGAGCAAAATTGCTATTATCCACATACAGATAATAGTGCATTTGCCCATTATAAAATCAAACATTAGCCAGCATAAAGTAAATAAAATGTTCAACATACCCTTGCCATCATGAAGGGTGTCCTCATCAGCATACTCCAGGCCCATGTCCTCCATTGCCAGAAAGAATACAAGAAAAAATACAAACTAATGGCCCCTAAACCCTTAATCACTTTAGCAGTTAATAACCGCTATTGTAATTAAGGGGTTACCCCCGTCCCCAGCTACCCACCCAGGAGGCCTAACCCTACCCACCCTGTACCCATTGATTGTATATCCCAGATAATATGGGCATGATAAGCCACTATATCACTCAATGGTCAACCTAATAAAAAAGCTTGAAGGCCAAAAATACACAATAATAAAAGATACACAAGCACCTAAATACTGCAATTCAAGAAATAAAAGCACTAGCCAACCAATTAAATAAATAAAAGCACTAGCCAACCAATTAAATAAATAAAAGCACTAGCCAGCCAATCAATTCAATAAATAAAAGCACTAACCAACAAAACAATTAATTAATTTTAAACACTAGCCAATAAAACAATTAATGCATTTAAACCAGTAGCCAAAAAAAACAAATAATTAATTTAATATGCTAACCAATCCTAAAATGTACTTACAAACAAGACATCTAAATTCAAAACAATTTAATCTTAACAATCAACAGAAATGGAAAAAATAACAATCAATAGAAAAGAAGCATTTGCCAAAAAATGCATTGGCTGTTACTGTATTTATCTGTACCCTAAAGGGGCACAGGTTAATACATTATCAGTCAATGGGCAAGCAAATACATAAAAATAAATACAATAAAAAACCTGAAAAAAAACATTTTCATATATTAAATATTTTACTTATCTTTAGAAGTCTTCACCCTCCGAATCCAGACATATCTGCAAGCTCTCGTACTGCAATGTTATCACCTGCAATCCAACACCATCCACCTTCAAGACCAGCATCAGATGAAAAAAATCTTCTTTTATCTTCTGTCACCGTCTTCTATCTTTATCTGTAATTATTTTGATCTTTTCTTTAATCTTCAATCCAAAGACCCATGGTAAATCCAAAACAGGATGTTGTCTCGTCGGCTTCTTGAGGTAAAATGAGACGAACGGGCCTTATATATTTAGATTTATTTTTTATTTATAAAAATGTTTTACCAGGAAGTAATACATTGAGAGTTACCTCTCTTTTTCAATTATGTCCTGGGCACAGAGTTACAGTATAAAAAATACCTGGTTACATTAAATGAACAGGGTTATACAGTGAATTCACAAACATTTCATGGACATGGCCTGTGACATCACATTTTAGGGTCAGATGGTACAGCTCCAATCCGGTTGCATGTGCCCGCCTCTCTTCTTTTTTTTTTTTTGCCCGCCTCTCTTTTTTTTTTTTTTTAAAGAATGTCACGTCATCTCCAAAGGAGGTACGTCACATCCTTAAAACCACATAGCTATGTCACATGGTACAGCCGCGGACCCTTTTATTCTCCAACATCTCTGAATTTTTTCAGGGATTTTTTCCGTGTGCCACGCAATTCACCGCACTTCACCACGTTCATGCCGCATTCATACCGCATTCATGTTGCATTCATGACGGCGTCACCCGCGGTTGATGTGTTTATTGATGTGTTTATTGATAACGGTTCGGATTTAATTGGTTGCAATTCTTTGCGTATCCGCCAGGTGGCAGATATTCATGAATTGTAATGCGCATGCGCTTCAGTAATATGTCAACTTGCAGGAGTTTTAAAAAAATACCACAGTGGTCCATTGTAAATTGGCCTTGGTACAGAAGAAGTTACAATAATGTATCAATTTAGGCTTTTCATATTAAAAAATACATGCACAGTGTCTGGTGTTTTATTGTCCTGAGAGTCCCGACACGAGTGCACCACTGCAGTCCGTGTTCCAAAAACCCGACATAACGTACGCTTATTTAATATGGGCCGCGAATGCAACAGATGATAAGATGGCAACAGTTGGTCAAATTTATCAGTATTTTATCGAAAACTATGACTTTTACAAATTTTCACCAGATGCTCATGTGTGGAAGCGTGCAATAAAGAAAAAGTTATGTATCGATCCGTGTTTTTTTCGTATTGATCCCGGTGTTATTGGAGGGTATTGGTGTGTAGCACCAGATTTTTCCCGTATCTTTGATCATGGAGACTTCAAAAGGCGAAAGATCATGTTAAAACCAACTAAGAAACGTCAGTCGCTGGCAAGCAATGCGCCAGCGCCAGCATCCAATAACGGTCCGACCATCAGTGAAAACCTGGTGACCGGCAACCCTTGCTGTCTGTCCCCGCCCGGATACCTGCAGCCTGAGCTGGATTTCGCGTACAGATTCCAGCAAGCTTGCATGTACCAAAGCGATTTCCAGCCTCATCCGCTGGCACCTGTCAACTACGTGTATAATCAAGAATACGGATAAACGTGAGAGCAAAGAAAAAGCAGGCACCGTTGCTCAGGAAAAAGCAAAAAACTGTAAATAAGTCAAGGAGAGCTTTTACCCTAAAAAAAGTTATTTAATGGACCCAGCAAACAGATACAGCTGCATTACGGGGTACAAGGGACCCCCACCAACGCGTTTCGAGCGTGAGCTCTTTATCAAGGTGACTATTAGGTGTACTCACCAGTCTGCTTTAATACCCCTTGAAAACGTGCTGTCGTCCATTCGTAGTTCACTTCCTGAAACTCCTCCGGAGTGACGCATTATTGAACATTAAGTCTTTTGACATTCATACTCTGAAGGTTTTTCTTAGAAGCACCACACATTTCCGTTTTTCTAATCAAGAATACGGGACTGGCAGTGGCTCGGCGCCAGCTGATTGGCAAAGTCTATGGTGAGTAATGTTACCGTATTTTATTCTGTTTTTGAAATATCAATGCACAGTCAAGCGATTCTCCTGTAAGCAATATCATTGGCTGAGCAGCTTCTACAGTAGATACTGCACAATTGGTGGAAAGCTAGGCGCATGCGCATTGGAACCTTCTTGAAACGCATATGCGTGTCATCACATCTACAGTAGGCGCATGTGAACAGGAGACGCCCCCTGAGAAAATTATTGGTGGGACTGACTGTGGGAACTTCTTTAGGGGACTGACTGACCATTACAGTAAAACTTGTACTTTTATTTTTCCTCAGAAAAGAAAACTTTGTCATCTCATGCGGAAAACGGCAATGGAGGGATTTCGATGGATAATATCGCTTTGTGTAACAATGCCTGCACATTGCTGAATCGGATTTGAAAAACCACGTACCGGAGTCTACAGTTTAGTGGCCGTTGTTATTGATTAGGATAGAATACTGTAACTGAGAGCTTCATAGAAAACCTGAAACAGTATGCTTTTGTTTTCAGACCGTATACAATACTTTTATATATATATATACTGTATAATAAACCCGAAAAATAAAAAGTATGCATTTATTCTACATGTATTCCAGTACATATGTGTATTCTATACCCGTACAGCATGTATTGATTTAATACTCTTGTGATGTACAGTACTGAGCATGCCTACAGTATACAGTACTGTACAGTATGCCTGGACAGTACTGTATGTTCGAGAAACACTGTATTTTGTTACAGTATAAAAGGAGACAATGGAACAATTTAAAACAAATCAACATTTTCTTTTATTGGTGGAGTAAGTACAAAAACATTTATTTACAATTATAGGCTAAAGCAGTAAAATTCAGGGCATTATTGAAAACCCTGCTCTCTGATTGGTTAAAATTCCGGGCTATATCCACAGTAATGCCCTGAATTTCAGCAGTTTGCAAAATGCAGTTTTCAATCTGTTTATTTCCAGCCAATCAGCTTTCAGAACAACTGAGACAGGGCAGGGGATTGGTTTGAATTAAGTAAAAGCTCTGAGACATGGCAGGGGATTGGTCAAAAAGTATCAGCCAGTGTTTGACTCCTCCCCCTCCCGAGCTGACTGAGATTTTCTGAGCAGATTTGGAGGGGGGAAGGGGGAGGGGGGAGGGGAGAGAGACTGCAAAGAAGTAAGTGTGTTGTGTATAGAGGTGCAGTGTTGTGTGTGTGTGTGGGGGGGGGGGGGAGGGTGTAGAGGTGCTGTGTTGTGCTGTGTTGTGTGTAGAGCTGGGGGGGAGAGTGCAAAGTTTATTAAGTGGCTGAATTTTTGATTGTGGCTGCAGTGTGTTAGTGTTGTGCTGTTGTATGTGTAGCAGCAGTTTGTGTGAGTGTAGAGCTGATGTGTGTGTGTGTGTGTGTGTGTGTGTCAGTAGCAGTGTTTATGGGTGTAGCATGTGTGTGTAGCAGCAGAGTTTGTGTGTGTGTGTAGAGCTGCTGTGTGTGTTGAGCTGCTGATGTGTGTGTAGAGGTGCTATGTAGTGTGTGTAGAGGAGGTGCTGTGCTGTGTGTCTAGAGCTCCAGTGTGTGTGTATGTGTGTAGAGGCACTGTGTTGTGTGTGGTGTGCTGTTGTGTGTGTGTGTGTGTGTGTGTGTGTGTGTGTGTGTGTGTGTGTGTGTGTGTGTGTGTGTGTGTGTGTGTGTGTGTGTGTGTGTGTGTGTGTGTAGCAGCAGTTTGTGTGTGAGCTGCTGTGTGTGTTTGTGTGTGTGTGTGTGTATACACAGAGGAGGCGGCAGTGTGTGGATATAGATATCTGCAGTGTAAGAGTATATAGAGGTGGTTTCATGTATTTACCATTTTATTTTTATAAAAAAATCTATTTAACTATACAAAAGTGTCTATTATTTATGAAATAAGCCTACATTTAGCCTATAATAGTAATAATCCCTGAAGAACAGGGCATTACTGGCCAATAATGCCCTGGCTGGGTTAAAGTCCCTCGGCTTCGCCTCGGGCCTTCAACTCTTCCAGCCAGGGCATTATTGGCCAGTAATGCCATGTTCTTCAGGGATTATTACTTAAATACAATTTAAAAACATTTAAATTGTACAGCAATTCAAAACATTAACAGGTGTATGGTTCACTGCTAGTGAAAACATTTATGTACAGAAAGTAAAAACATTTACAGTAGGATGGTGTACAGAACAGTCAGTCAGGCCTGCACAACTCCAGTCCTCGAGGGCCGCAAACAGGCCCGGTTTTCAGGATAACCTTGAAAAACGGGCCTGTTTGCGGCCCACGAGGACTGGAATTGTGCAGATCTTGTGTAAGTAAAAACATTTCTTTATTAATACAAGTTAAAACACGCAACATCTCCTTTATTAAAGTACAGAACGTCAAAACATTTACAGCACAACAGTATGGTGTTAGTAAAAAAAAATCTTTATTAATAAAATTTAAAACACGCAACATCTCCTTTATTAAAGTACAGAAAGTCAAAATATTTACAGTAGGATGGTGTACAGTACAGTAAGTCAAGCCTGCACAACTTCAGTCCTCGAGGGCCGCAAACAGGTCTGGTTTTATCCTGAAAACTGGGCCTGTTTGCGGCCCTCGAGGACTGGAGTTTTGCAGGTCTTGTGTAAGTAAAAACATTTCTTTATTAATACATGTTAAAACAAGCAACAAGTCAAAAAATAAACAACAGTTGAACAGTCACGCAAATTCGATCCCCACCAGATTGTCCTTCCAGGGCCGATGCCTTGTATGACGCAAAATGCCATTAATGGAGTCTTGAACGATTTTCATTAAAGGATCTGAAATTGAAAAATAGCGCCGCAATTCCTCCACAATAGTCCTTCTCAAAATTTTCAGGAAGCGCCCTTTTTTCGCGATTTCCTTCGTAGTTTACATTGTTGGCCCACCCGCTGTACACCAAGTAGGACACGTGGTACTTAAAAATTAACATGCCATACTTGTGGGGTAAACAAGCACTCATCACCCTATACTTCTCCCTGAGTGCCGGTGGCAGCTTGCGCAGGATGATGTAGGGCACCGTATCGATGCAAGCGTATGTAGGTTGGATTCTGGGAGCGGGTGTGCTTGTGGCGGCGGGCGAGGGTAGTTTGTCTGGGAGGAAGCTTTCCTCCTGTCTTGGTCGCCGTGTTGTCTCCTGGCGTGGTCTTGATGGGGTTGTCATGTTATCCTCCTCATCAACGGCATACATGTACACATATTCTTCTGGTGGAGGGGGTGCGCTTGGTGTTGGAAGGTGGTCGAAGGTCCCATTCATCACATCCATGTCACCCTCCTGCTCTGACTTCGGGGATACAGGGGCATGAACACCGAGCAAATTATGTATCCCCGCTATGTCAGTCTCTATCTTCTCCATCCGTTGATCCATCTTCTCCATCCGTTGATCCATCTTCTCCATCCGTTGATCCATCTTCTCCATCCGTTGATCCATATTTAGCATGGTCTCTAAAAGAAGATCTATCTTTACCAGCATAGTAGAGTTCCCGGGGATATCGACACTTAACCCATTCAGCATGCGGTCTAACGAGCTGATTCTTGTGCATGGGGTGCTGTGGACATCTGGGTGGATGGGTGCTACAGAGGATGAGATGGGGGTTTCCTGGAGAGAAGCGGCAGCGTCGTCAAAGAAGGATGGAGGAGGTGGCCTGTGGATTTCCGGGAGAGAAGCGACAGCGTCGTCGAAGAGGGATGGAGAAAGTGACCTGTGGATTTCCGGCCGAGAAGTGGCAGAGTCATCTAAGCGTAATGGAGAAAGTTACCCGTGGATTTCCGGGAGACCAGCGGCAGCGTCGTCGAAGAGTAGTGGAGAAGATGGGCTGTGGGTTTCCGGGAGAGCAGCGGCAGCGTCGTGGACGAGTAGTGGAGAAGATGGGCTGTAGATTTCCGGGAGAGCAGCGGCAGAGACGTCGAAGCGTAATCGCGGAAGTGGCCTGCGGGTTCGATGGGTTGGCTGCCATTTTTTTTGCCATTAGTGTACATCACCGAATTTCTTCTTGACATGATAAGGCTTACGTGTATTAAAACCCTTAGCCTTTGGGGTCAGCAGAAGGTTTTCTTTATTAGCCTTAGCCTGTCGCTTTGGCCTTGGCTTGGAAACGGCTGCCGCCTTTCGCTTTTTCTGTGTGATAGGCACGGCAGAGGCGAGTGGCTTCCTGCGTCTGTAGAATTGGGGTTGATCCATGGAAGCAGATGGCACATGCAGTATCTGGACAAGGGCAAGTTCAGATACAGATCATCGAGTGGTGGGCTCTGCAAAGTGTGTAACCTTTTATGCATGGCGACGAGGTACAGGTGTTAAAAGTGGGCGTACTCTAATGTGAGTCATTAACGTATAAATACATCATCCATTTTGTGGATTCACTGCACATTGAATACACATCGACTAAACATCGAATATACATTCTTGTGCTTGTATTTCTTTCTACTCGCAGGTACAGTATGCCTGTTAAAAAGATTTCAAAGGATCTCAGCATGAGAATTAAGGAGATGTACATGAGCGGACACCGAATTGCAGATATCCAACGCTGGTTAGCTGCTTCTGGCCTCGTTGTGATATCAACCACCGTGTGCTATCATGCAAACGGAAAAACCAAACAACGCACGAGGACACCAACGGTAACTAACGCGTAAGTATATTTATATAACTATATAATACAGTATATCTATTATTGTTTATATTGCTGCATATTAATAGAACTATATAGTATAAATCTATCTAATTTTATAGTTATTTCGGTATATTTATATAACTACAGTATATAATACAGTATATCTATTATTGTTTATATTGCTACATATTAATAGAACTATATAGTATAGATCTATCTAATGTTATAGTTATTTTGGTATATTTATATAACTACAGTATATAATACAGTATATCTATTATTGTTTATATTGCTGCATTTTAATAGAACTATATAGTATAGATCTATCTCATTTTATAGTTATTTCGGTATATTTATATAACTACAGTATATAATACAGTATATCTATTATTGTTTATATTTCTGCATATTAATAGAACTATATAGTATAGATCTATCTAACATTATGGTTATTTCTGTTTATTTATATTACTATATAATATAGTATATATATCTATTATTGTTTATATTGCTGCATATAAATATAACTATATAGTATAGATCTATCTAACATTATGATTATTTCTGTTTATTTATATTACTATATAATATAGTATATCTATCTATTATTGTTTATATTGCTGCATCTATAATTGTTTACTGTAAATTTTGTGCTGTACTTGTGGCCTACTGCACTGTAACTTACCGGATTGTTGTTTTTATGTACACTGTAAGGAGACAACTCTTCTGGTCGACAAAATAAGTGAAGAGAATGATGAGAAGAGTGCCTTAAGGGTCAAATACACTCTGCTGCAAAATCACAATCTCACTGTATCTGAGACCAGCATAAAGAAGATGAGACGCAGAATTGGATGGAAATATGGACATGTGAGGTTAGTACTGGACAGTACAGGAGGTTAAAGTGTTGTTTAAGAAACGGTACTGTACCTATAAAATTATTCCCTGTCATTACAGAGCGTACCCTATGATAAGGGACGTTAACAAGATCAAGAGAGTGGTCCAGGCCCAGGCATGGATCGACAGTGGAGAAACTTTTCAGGATTGCATCTTCACTGACGAGTCTACTGTATCGCTGGAGAGATTTGCCACCTTTGCATTCCACAAAAAAGGTCGAATACTGTATCTATGAAGCCGCGTCCAAAACACCCAGTGAAGATGCATGTGTGGGGTGCCATCTCTAGGCGTGGACCAGGATGCATTGTCATCTTTGAAGGTAAAATAAGTCACACACTTTTGCCTTATGCACTGTAGTGTACTAGTGTGCAGTTTTTTGAGCACTTTTCTTGTCTTGTTATAGGAATCATGAATAAAGCTTTTTTCCAAGAGCAAATTGTGCCTGAGATTGTGGAATACATCACACGTGAGTTCCCAGATGGTAACTGTTTCTACCAGGACAACAATCCGAAGCACACCGCGTCAACAGCGCATATTCTTGAGCTCGGTATCAACTGGGTGAAGACGCCAGCGGAGTAAGTGCGGTAACCGTGTCTCATTTTTTCCCACTGTTTTTACTGTGTACTGTATCTCTTTTACTAATTGTCCTTTTTTCCCCCCTCCAATTACAGATCGCCAGACTTCAATCCTATCGAAATGGTCTGGCATCAGCTGAAGGACCATATCCAAAAGTCGTGAAACCCTCCAAAAAGGATGAGTTGGCGCAAGGCATAATGAGTTTTTGGAACGATGTACTCACCGTGGAACGATGCAATAAATATATTGACCATATTGCCACTGTGTTGCCCATTGTGATCGTGCGTAATGGGCAAGCATCAGGAAGGTAGTATGGTATAGTACTGTACTGTAGTATGGTACTGTAAGTACAGTATGATACAGGTAAGTATGGCACAGATTTTTTCTTTTTTGAGAGAGCAGCACTAGCCACCTGGTTACAAAGTATTTAACAGTAGTTACAGTATACAGTAGTTACAGTATAGACTAGTTTGACAGTACTATCTGCATACTGTAGTCCAATATGGAGTAGCTATACAGTACACAATGCCACAATACAGTATGCACATAACTGCACTCAATTTTTCTTTTCTTGTCTTTTCAGAAAAAAAAGTATGGACAGGGGGAGAGGGTGGGTATCATGTGTAAAGTTTGTGAACTGTGTGTACAGTTAAGTGTATCTAATCTGCAGTCATGATTTACACAAAACCTCCCCTCTCTCAATGAACTACACAGAATGAGGAAGAAGATAAAGACGGAAAATTTGTATTACTGTTTTTATTATTATCAATGTGCATTATTCATGATTATCCACCGGCCCTCAATTTTCATCCCCCCCTCTCTCAATGATTATTTGTATTTTTCTTTTCTGATAAAATAAAATACATATTTAATTACATTAAGATTTTATTTCTTTGAACTTTAAATTCACTGTGAATGTGTGTGTGGGGGGATTCTTCAAGAAGATTAATAATTGGTTACATAATCAGATTAAACAAGGGAAAGCCAACAATAGGAAAATTAACGAATGGTGTGAGAGAGGTTGAAAAGCACAATGACAAGCTTTAGAAACGGAATGGTTCTGGAGAGGTCTCGATAAGAGGTTGTAATCCTTGAGCGATCCCTGTGTGTGTCTGCGGGGGAGGGGGCTAAAGCTGCATGAAGGATTAGCTTTTTGTAGTTCAAAGACATTACATATTTTCAACAGGCAAATCATCATAATAATTTGATCCCCACAACCCCAAATACATAAAAACCACACAAATCAACCAGTCAAAAGCTACAGCACAGATTGAATATCGTAATATCGAGATGGTTTAGGCAGGCCTGTGGAGAAAATAAAAATAAAAAATGACTAGAAAAAAAAAATATATATTTTTTTGGTCACTCACTCTTGAACTTCGCAAGCAGTGGTGAAGTTATAGACTCATGCGCAGTAATCATCAGCAAGCAAGCAGGAATGTGATTGAAACCAGAAAGACACACATTCAAATGAATGGTGTGGGAGAGGTGTACTGTACTGTAGATAAGATAAGAAGTTGAAATACTGCAGTGCAGTAAATTAGCCTGTGTGTGTGCGGGGGCAAGCGAGGGGAGAGCGCTGTATATGCCGAAATGTGATACTGTTACAGTACATGCTTATGCGTTTCAACAATGTTCAAATGAGACATACAGCACTGCACATGTATGTATAAATATGCAAATTTACAATTACTGCGCGCGCACACGCAGACTGTGTACTGACGTAGGTTGAATTGCTAAAGTATTAGACTTTGAAGACAAAAGCTTGCGAACGCCCCCCTGAGTTTTTAGACGGTATTGCAGTATTGCAGACAGCACTAATAAAATGCTAATATTACGAGCGCTAAAATACCGGAACATATTCCGGAAAAAAAAAATACTGCATCTGCCCGCGGTTATCAGAGTTGCGCCGATACGGCCTGTGACAGGGTAAATAAAAGCCACCAGTTATATGCCTGGAAAACCTATGTCTAGTCTGCAGTGCAGCACTGACTAGGTTAAACTTCAGCTGTGAACCTCAGGACAATTAGTTGGATCCCAGCTGCCTAATCAAGGTGTGTTAAAACCCAGGTTGTAGACACATGGAGCTTGCTGTTGATGAGAGAGGAGTAAGCTGCTAAAGTGATTCCTGAAAACAAGGTCTGAGTAGCAAAGTAGTGAAACTGTGAACTGTCTGTCCCCTGCATAGAAAAACGGTAGCTGCATATATATAAACTGTCTGCTAAAGAGAAACTGTTTTGTTCGGTTTGCTGAAGGTAAAGCCATTTTCGTTTGTTGCTGAAAAAGAGCTATTTTTGTTTTGTGTGCTGTATATTTTTCAAGGCAAAATAAAACAGCCTTGTCAAGAAACCCACGTGTGTAGTTGCATGTACTCTGCAACATATGGTTGTCAAGAAGTGAGATTTGATTTTTTTCAAAAGGCTCCTGCAGTTAAAGGGCCACACATACACACACACACAAGAATGGAAGAAATGTGGAAAGCGTTTCTGTGCGAGCAGGCCCGGCTGCAAACGGAGAGAGATGAAACACTACAGACAGCACAGGATGAGCGGATTGCCATGCTGCTGACCCAATTCCAAGGGTCTGCCGGTGCAGAACTGGCCAGCAGACCCCCGATACTCCTGAGGAAAATGGCTCCGAATGAGGATCCAGAGGCTTTTTTACTAACATTTGAAAGAGTCGCCGAAGCTCAGGGCTGGGCTACAGATTGCTGCGCAACTGCTTTGGCCCCGCTCCTCATAGGTGAAGCCCAGGCCTCATATCAGGGCCTCCCTACAGATCAGGCAATGGACTACCGCCAAGTAAAAGCCGCCATACTGGATCGCTTAGGTCTGACCCCAGAGACCTACCGGCAGCAGTTCCGGAACATGAAGTACACCGCTAAGATGAGACCCCGGGTCCTCGCTCAGCGATTATTGGACTTGTGTACGCGCTGGATACAACCCGAGGAGTGCACTAAGGAGGCAATACTTGAGCAGGTGGTTTTGGAACAATTTCTACAAGTAATACCCCCTCCCGCACGCTCGTGGGTAAAACGCCACGCTGCTGAAACCCTAGCTTTGGCGGTCCGACTCGTGGAGAACTTCCTTGGGGCTGAGCAGCAGGAGAGTGTCCTGGACCCGACTCCACCGGCACTTGTGGACGCCCAAAGAGGGAGGTCGGATCAATGGGGAAACTACGGCCCGTCACGGAACCGCCAAGTCCAAAGGAAGGAGCAGTCGTTCCAGCAAGGACGGAGTCCAAATGCTGGTCCCCGCAGAGACCCTCATCTCCTTCCGATGTTGGCTCGTCGCAAAGTGAGAGGAACTTCCGAGGACGTCGCCCACAGGGCCCACCAGATGCCTGGTCTCCAGTAACCGGTCCAGCGGAGCGCTATCCACAGCCCCCTCCTGCGAGGGAACCCTTTCCATGTTCTGCCTGCGGAGAACAAGGCCACCGGTATGTGGACTGTCCACTGATGGATTGTTCATTCAGCAGAACCGTCGCCTCGGCTTTTTCTGGGGAAAATTACAAGCCCTGGCTACTTCCAGCCCTGATTGGGGGAAAAACCGTCCAGGCCCTTGTAGATTCGGGCTTTGGGAAAACTCTGGTCCTCCAGGAACTGTTACCGCCCAACGTGTGTTCTTTTGACTCCCCATGGAGCATAGAATGTATACACGGCGATGTAAAACCTTATCCGACTGCCAAAATACGGCTACAGGTAAAAGGTCAGGAGGCTTACCTCGAAGTAGGAGTTGCTCCTTGGCTACTTGCCCCCGTTGTGCTTGGTCGGGACTGGCCTTTCTTTGCGGACCTAATGGCCCAAGTCTTTCACGAGGAACCTCCTTCTAGGGCTCAGGAGAACCCTGGCAAACTGTTCCCCTTCTCGGCAGACCTTTTTCCCAGTAGACACCGGGTTCAAAAGACTCGGAAGCAAAGACGCTTGGACAAACAGGACTGGTTGCAGAAATCTGGGTCTCAAGGTGACCATTCTAGTAGTCAGAGGTCACAAGTGATGGCTGGGGATGGCCAAAGGTAGGGGGATATGGGCCCTGGAGATTTACCAGACCTGTACCTCCCTGACTTTCGCTAGAAGCAAAGGGAAGACCCAGTCCTTGCGAGACAGTATGGCAAGGTGGTGAAAATGGATGAACAGATTTTAGATGCACAGGGGGTGATAGTATTCCCTCATTTTGAGCTATCAAAGGATATCCTATATAGGGTGAATAGGCAGACACAAACAGGGTGGTCACCAGACAGATATTGGTTCCCAAGGCGTTTGTTAAATCTGTGTTCACTCTAGCCCATACTGTCCCTTGGGGTGGTCACCTGGGCAGGGATAAAATATTGGACCGTATTTCATCCCGATTCTATTGGCCAGGGATGCATAGTGATATTGCTAAGCTATGTGCAGCATGTCCGGAGTGCCAGCTAACTAGTCCAAAAGGACAAAAACCAGCCCCTTTGGTTACTCTACCCTTGGTGTCAGTTCCCTTTGAGAGGATTGGGGTAGACTTGGTAGGACCTCTAGAACCTTCTGCGAAAGGACACAGGTTTATCCTTGTAATAGTGGACTATGCAACAAGGTATCCTGAGGCGTTCCCCCTGAGAACAGCAACGGCGAAGCAAGTAGCCAACAAGTTGTTGGAACTGTTCTCACGGGTTGGACTTCCCCAGGTTATGTTGACAGACCAAGGTACAAATTTCATGGCTAAACTGATGCAGGATGTCTTAAAGTTACTAGAAGTCAAGTCTGTTCGGACATCGGTCTACCATCCACAGACTGACGGATTGGTGGAAAGATTTAACCGAACTCTAAAAGGGATGCTGAGGAAATTTGTAGACTCAGAAAAGAGAGCCTGGGATGAACTTCTCCCTTTTCTGCTGTTTGCAGTGCGGAAGTTCCCCAGGCCTCCACGGGATTCTGTCCTGAATTGCTCTATGGCCGCCAACCACGGGATATCCTAGACCTCCTAAAGGAGTCCTTGGAGGAACAGCAGTCCCCTTCTAAGAATACCCTGCAATATGTACTAGACCTTAGGAAGCGCCTAGATGTGGTCGGCCATTTTGCCAGGGAGAATCTTAGATCAGCCCAGGACAGTCAGGAGAGACATTACAATCAGAATGCTCGCTTGAGAGTGTTTCACCCAGGAGACCAGGTGATGTTATTGTTACCCAGTTGCGAGAGTAAACTCCTGGCCAAATGGCAGGGCCCATTCGAAGTACTCCGCCGTACGGGTGATGTGGATTACGAGATCGCTCAACCAGGGTCCAGGAAGGGTAAACAAATTTACCATGTGAACTTGCTGAAACCCTGGAAGATGCAGCGGTCTCTATTCATCCACCCGGTGGAGGAGGAAACGGACTTGGGTCCTCAGCCTCCACGGGAGAACATCGTGAGTGACGATAAAATACCAATGGGTAAACAGTTGTCCTCTGAACAAAAAGGGGACTTGTTAGCAATAATTACACAATTCCAGGATGTTTTTTCTGACTTACCAGGACAAACTAACTTAATTTCCCATGCAATCGAGACAGCACCTGGGGTAAAAGTACGTTCCCGTCCTTATAGGTTGCCTGAAAGTCGTAGGGCTCTGGTAGAGAAGGAGGTACAAGAAATGTTACACTTAGGAGTGATTGAGGAATCATGCAGTGAGTGGTGTAGTCCACTAGTTATGGTCCCCAAACCCGATGGGTAGGTAAGATTTTGTGTGGACCTCCGAAAGGTCAATGCGGTATCCAAGTTTGACACATATCCGATGCCAAGGGTGGACGAATTAATTGACGCTCTTGGTAACGCGGAATATATATCCACTTTGGACTTGACAAAAGGATACTGGCAAATACCCTTAGAGGAAAAGTCCAAATGCAAAACAGCCTTTGCCACTCCCATGGGTTTATACCAGTTTGTGACAATGCCATTTGGACTGCATGGAGCCCCAGCCACATTTCAGAGACTCATGGATAAGGTACTGAGGCCCCATAGGACTTATGCCGCAGCCTACCTAGATGACATTGTCATTTATAGTAAACACTGGCGGGCCCATCTAAATAGGCTGAAAGCCGTCCTCAAATCTCTAAGAGAGGCAGGGCTCACAGCCAACCCTAAGAAATGTGCCTTGGGTAAAGCGGAAACCAAATATTTAGGGTATGCAGTGGGAGGTGGAAAAGTAAGACCACTAGCCGACAAGGTAGCTGCCCTGAAAGAAGTTCCGACCCCCCAAACAAAAACGCAGATACGCTCTCTGCTGGGTTTAGCAGGGTACTACTGGTGGTTCATCCCCAACTATGCGGAAGTGGCAGCCCCTTTGGCGGACCGCACAAAAAAGTGTGCCCCTACACAAGTGGTGTGGTCAAGGGATTGTCAGAGAGCTTTTGAGGACATAAAAAGGTGTCTATCAGAGGGTCCCATCCTTAGAAGCCCAGACTTCAACAGCCCTTTTATAGTGCAAACAGATGCATCAGAGATAGGGCTAGGGGCAGTGTTGTCACAACAGTTTGAGGGAGTTGAACATCCTATCCTTTTCCTGAGTAGGAAATTGTTCCCAAGGGAAAAAAATTACTCAGTGATTGAGAAAGAGTGCCTCGCAGTAAAGTGGGCAATCGAGGCTTTGAGGCATTACGTGGCAGGAGTCCATTTTACTTTGGTGACGGATCATGCTCCACTGAAATGGTTAAATAGCATGAAGGATTCCAATGCTATATTGATTAAATGGTATTTGGCCCTCCAACCCTTCTCATTTGAGATTCAGCATAGGCCGGGAAAAGAGAACGCAAATGCTGACTTCTTTTCTAGAGAAGGGGTGGATGGTCGGGCTTCAGCCGTGCGTAGCCCCTGCCACACACTAACAGGGGAGGAATGTGACAGGGTAAATAAAAGCCACCAGTTATATGCCTGGAAAACCTATGTCTAGTCTGCAGTGCAGCACTGACTAGGTTAAACTTCAGCTGGGAACCTCAGGACAATTAGTTGGATCCCAGCTGCCTAATCAAGGTGTGTTAAAACCCAGGTTGTAGACACATGGAGCTTGCTGTTGATGAGAGAGGAGTAAGCTGCTAAGGTGATTCCTGAAAACAAGGTCTGAGTAGCAAAGTAGTGAAACTGTGAACCGTCTGTCCCCTGCATAGAAAAAGGGTAGCTGCATATATATAAACTGTCTGCTAAAGAGAAACTGTTTTGTTCGGTTTGCTGAAGGAAAAGCCATTTTCGTTTGTTGCTGAAAAAGAGCTATTTTTGTTTTGTGTGCTGTATATTTTTCAAGGCAAAATAAAACAGCCTTGTCAAGAAACCCACGTGTGTAGTTGCATGTACTCTGCAACACGGCCGCATTAGGATAAAGGCGGCCGTAGCTGTATTACAGCCAATGGGGTTGAAGACAATCCCATTGGTTGCTGTACATGTGATAGGTCACATTAGTTCAAAAGGATGTGATGTCATCCCTTAAAGTGATGTCATCCCTTAAAGTGATGTCACATCCTTTTGAACTAATGTGACCTATCACATGGTACAGCAACCAATGGGATTGGCGTCAATCCCATTGGCTGCAATACCATGTGATATAGCCATGTAGTTCCCTTGGAGATGACGTCACATCCTTAAAAAAAAAAAAAAAAAGAGGCGGGCACATGGTACAGCTCCAATCCGATTGGACACTGTATCATCTGACCCTAAAATGTGACGTCACAGGCCTTATATAAGGCCTGAACGACTTATTTCACCTCAAGAAGCCGATGAGACAACATCCTGTTGTGGATTTACCATGGGGCTTTGAATTGAAAGAAGAAGATAGAAGATTAAATAAAAGATAACAATAATTACAGATGAAGATAGAAGACGGTGATAGAAGATAAAAGAAAGAAGTTTTTTTTTTTACCTGATGCTGGTCTTCAAGGTGGATGGCATTGAATTGCGGGTGATGATGTCATGGTACGAGAACTTGTAGATACATATGGATTCGGAGAGTGAAGACTTCTAAAGGTAAGTAAAATATTGAATGTATGAAATTGTTTTTTTCAGGATTTTTTATTGTACTGTATTGATTTATTTTTATGTATTTTCTTGCCCATTGACTGATATTGTATTTATCTGTACCCCCTTAGGGTACATATAAATACAGTGATAGCCAATGCATTTCTTGGCAAATGCTTGTTTTCTATTGATGTTATTTTTTCGATTTCTGTTTATTGTTTGGTTTAAATTGTTTTGAATTTGGATGGCTTGTTTTTAGTACATTTTAGGATTGGTTAGCGTTTTAAATTAATTTTTTTTTTTTTGGCTACTGGTTTAAATTCCTTAATTGATGGTTAGTATTTTAAATTAATTGTTGTATTGGCTGGTGGTTTAAATGAATGATTTGTTTTGTTGGCTAGTGGTTTTATTTGTTTAATTGTTTGCTTGGATAGTTGTTTATTTAATTGTATTGTTTTGGAATAATATAATTGTAATAATTTTATTATTTTGGTGATAGATAATTATTTGTGATGTGTACTATTAGGTTATTTAGTTCTTCTATTGTTGGGGTGTTTAGGTACTTGTGTATTTCTTTGATTATTGTGTATTTTTGGCCTTAATTATTTTTATTAGGTTGACCATTGAGTGATATAGTGGCTTATCATGCCCATATTATATGGGTATGATATACCACTGTGCCAATCAATGGGTACAGGGTGGGTAGGGTTAAGCCTCCCGGGTGGGTAGCGGGGGACGGGGGTTAACCCCTTAATTACTATAGCGGTTATTAACTGCTAAAGTGATTAAGGGTTTAGGGGCCATTAGATTGTATTTTTTCTTGTATTCTTTCTGGCAACGGAGGACATGGGCCTGGAGTATGCTGATGAGGACGCCCTTCATGATGGCAAGGGTAAGTTGAACATTATATTTACTTTATGCTGGCTAATGTTTGATTTTATAATGGGCAAATGCATTATTATCTGTATTTGGATAATACTTATTTTGCTCATTACTGTACTATATGTGTTTGGGGGCGGGGGGTTGTTGGGGGTAGAAGAGGTGGGTAGTAGGGTTGTTGTGTGTATTTTTGTTTCTTGGGGGTAGAGGGATTGGGTGAAGGGGGTAGTAGCCCCAAGTATGGATGTTTAGGCCTTCCGGGGAATAGAGGACTGGCTAACCCCCTCATTACCATTGCGGTTCCCACCAGTGATAGAAACAAATAACGTGAAATAGTATATAAATGTATAATATTATAATTACACACCACCATGTGAAAATAGTGAAAATAATTGAAATAGGCAAACAGACTTCACTCAACCCTTCGAATAGACTGTTTAAAGAGTCTTGACAAACGTATTCCTTCAAACCCCAGGGGAGCGATGATGAAAGCCATGTAAAGAAAAACATTACATAGTGCAATAATGCTACAACAGTGAAGGTGAAAAATATAAAAGGAGGCGCCAAAATTCTTACTCACAATTGAGTAGCAGTATTGAAGCAAAAATCCAAACAGTGGCAATGATGTTGCTGGATGGTAGGTGTAGTAGAATCAGCAAATCTCGAAATTAGAGAAAGACAAAGCCGTAGTGCAGATCAAACATAAAAATTTATAGAACCCCAAATTCACGAATGAAGGCTTACAATATGAAAGTGAATCAGGGGCATGGTAAGTATTAGGTGTAGTCATATGGTAAGTCGCAATTTCACCGCTGCACCGCTCTACCGCCCGTGTCTCCAATCATACTTCCGCATCTGCTTGGTTCCTATGACGTCACATCCGGTCGTATGAATTCACCCGCCGGAGCCGTCAGGGGATACCTCTCTTCTGAAATCGTGCCGCAAGCCATGCTTTAAGCGTTTTTCCGTACGCAAATGATGGCTTCCTCAGGAGTTCCTCAGAGAGGGGTTGGGTTCCTTACAATGCATCAGATCTGACACGCTATTAGAGAGGGTTGGAGTTCCTTGCAATGCATTTGATATCAGACACTCTATTATAAAGGGTTGCTGTTCCTTACCATGTATCTGATCTCAGACATGCTATTAGAAAGGGTTGGGGATCCTTACAATGTATCTGATCTGAGACATGCTATTATAGAGGGTTGGGGCTCCTTGCAATGCATTTGATGTCAGACATGCTATTATAGAGGCTTGCTGTTACTTTCCATGCATATGATCTCAGATATGCTATTATAGAGGGCTGCGGTTCCTTACAACTGTATCTGATCTGGGACGTACTATTAAAGAGGGTTGGGGTTCTTTGCAATTCCTCTGATATCAGACACGTTAATAGAGAGGGTTGGGGTTGCTTACAATGCATCTGATCTCAGAAGTGCTATTAGAGAGGCTTGGGATTCCTTACAATACATCAGATCTCAGACGCGCTATTAGAGAGGGTTGAGGTTCATTACAATGCATCTGATCTCAGACGCGCTATTAGAGAGGGTTGGGGTTCCTTACAATGCATCTGATCTCAGACGCGCTATTAGAGAGAGTTGAGGTTCCGCAGAATTTCACAATATTATTATAGAGTTCCTTAACCAAAAAAGGTTGAAAACCTCTGCTGGTAAACTATACCTCAACTAAAACTTAGCTGGCATAAAATTATCTGAGGATATTATGTTCTTTACTCGTTATAACACTAGTGCTTAACATATATTTGTATAGAGCTCTGAAGAATGTATTATTTGCATTGGCTGAACTTTATGTCCTGAACATGAATACCCAGTTCCTTCAAGAGAAATTCTTTATAACATGGGTTTATGAATTTTTATTTTCTATTACCTGTATTTTAACTGAGAGATGAATTAATACAGCTGAACCCCATTATAACGTGGTCCTCGGGGTCTACAGAATGAGCCCGCATTATAACTGGGATTGCTCTCTCCTCTCCCTGCTTGCTGCTTGCTTCATAGGGCTGTATCCACGTGTGCCTTTTGAGAGGGTCACATTACACAAAACACTACCCCCTACACCATGTGGGAATTTTTTTTTTTAAACATTCAATGCTTTATTGCTAACAGACACATACACATACCTACACCATGTGGGAATTGAACATTAATACATTTTATATAATACACATGCAGAAGTCGAACCCAGGACATTTCATATGCTGGTACCAATTCTCTACCTCTACACCACAGGAATTGGTGTGCCAAAACAGACTCTATAAATATACTTAACCTCTACAGCACATTGCAATGGACTGTGTATGTTAAGTTTGTTTTTAGAGTCTATGACATCAGTAGAGGTAGAGAATTGGTAATGGCATATGAAAGGTCCTGGGGTTGATTCCTGTATGATATGGTATAATTTATAAATGATAAAATGTATACTATATTTATAGAGTCTGTTTTGTCACACCAATCCTGTGGTGTAAAGGTAGAGAATTGGTACCAGCATATGAAAGGTCCTGGGTTCGATTTGTGTGTGTGTTTGTGTGTCCGTTAGCAACAAAGCATTGAATGTTTAAAAAAAAAACCAATGGAGCTGTTTTTAAATCAAATCGGTTGCCACACTCACACCGCGTTATAATCGGATCCGCGCTGTAGCATATCGTGCTATAACGGGGTTGAGCTGTATGTACATATATTGCCTTGTTTTTTTATACTGATGAAAAAATGAATTCAATTAGAAAACAATTATTACATTATTATTTAATAGTATAATAATTTATTTTGAATTGGGCTGGCTTGTGGGCTATAAAACCTTCCTTTTGACATGCTACAGGTATTTTCCCATTTAAGGTTAGCACTCATTAATAACCTGAGTAGAGCATTATATTTTTTCTTGCATATTAAATTGGACATATCCATTATTTTATTTTCCAATGGGAAATAATACCTGTCACATCATACAGTACATAGCTGACATAAGTTTCTTAAAAGTAAAATGTTTTACACTTTAGCTCATAGGACCAGATAGTGTAACTTGGTGGTAACTTTAATAATGACACAGTTACATAATGAACTAATGAACGGTATCTTTTATTAAGCTTTGTTCGTTTAGCTGACTATCTGATAGTGAACACTATGCATATCCTGGCAGTGAATTCCGTTACTTCTTTGTTGACCTATCTGGTGGATAAGTTGAAGTGTGCACCGTCTATTGCGGTCATACAGTCCTGGAACTCTGAGCAAAAAGAAGAAGCAACAGACAAGGTACTGTAAACTCTTTGTATCAGGTAACTCTGGGGGCAATGTAACCTCATCGAGGAATCAATGGACATAGCCTTAATTGATATGGAGGCTCACTTTGAAAAATGCATCATTATCAATTTATCTGAGATCTCTTGACCTATTTGGCACATGTTGTGATAAGGATGGGTTATGTGAAGAACTTTTAATGACATTTTTTTCATTATTGTACAGTATACCCCACTTTTCCAGCTGAAAGACTTTCATAAAGCCCACTTACTGTAATGTTAAGGAACAATTGGCAATTTTTGGAGTTTGGATATATGTGTCTCTTAGAGTAAATGTGTTATACTACTTTGCTCCAATATTGCCTAGCATGTGTGAGTAAGTGATTGGGGAAGTAGAGCAAATTAGGGATACTTAATTGAGATATTATAATGTAATGTATCAATGTCGTTGTCTTCTTCTAATTAATTTCTCTGTCTTGTGTGTCAAATGAAATACCAGATTTTGGTAGGAGTAAACCTGTCTGCTATGCAAGGTGTCAGATGTATGAAACTAGAGTGATAGTGTGATGTGTTTAGCCTAGACACTAGCAGAAATAAGATTGCATCACTATGAAGACAACATGGTACTAATGAAGGGAGATTTATATGTTGCCCCTGCTACTATATGTAGCAGTAGTATTTGCCATTAGATAAATAGTTTGACATTTGTTTTTCTTGTACTTGAATAGGCATCATTGGTGCCCCCATTTCCTGGGGTGCCTGTAGCTGGAGGACAGATTGAAGAGGAGCCAATACCAATGTTTCTCACCGAGGTAGTTCTTGATATCCAGTCTCTTTGGTTTGAGCCATCGGTGGATGATTTCCAGGTTTGTTTTCCATGGAATTGTTTCCTTTCTTTGTACATTTTTACCTACAAGCACAATATATTTTACCAATCATCAGTAGCATAAAGATTTTTTCATTTGGTAAAACAGCCTCTTATCGCAAAACATATCCTTTCCATTCCTTTTAAATCTAAGAGAAACAATGTAATGAACTCTGTCTCATATTGCCTACTGTATCTATTTAAAATATAGTATTGTTTTCCTTAATTGATTAGCTCATATATAGTAAACCATTCTGATCTTGTATATAGACTATAATGAAGATATATGCATGTGTGCATTTTTTGATTACGTTACTCTCTTTTTTTAGGATGGTATTGCAGAAGTGGTTCATCAATTTCAAGAAACTGTTTTGTCTCTAGCTAACCTTGTGCCGGATCCATACTTTAATGCTTTTACACAACCTACTATTAACAAAAAACTTGAAGTGAAGACTTGTGGGGATGGTCCAAGCTTACGTACAATGTTTGAAGATGACAGACATTTGCAATCCATAATTTATCAAATAAAGGTAAAGTTATTATTTCAACAATCCTGCCTGATCATGTTTCTCATGCAATGTACCGGTACCTGTCAAACTCCTCAAAGAATAATTAGCCAGAGTTAGTGATTGAAGGACAAGAATACAACCATTTGGCACTGGAGCTAAACAGCACAATACTAAAGTATTGATATGACTACGCAACATATGAAATATCCCTGTTCTATTTTCCAATACCCATTATTATATTTGTGCATTTTTAAAAAAACATAGTTTAACTCAAAAACAGAAACAAAATCTGTAACTGGGAAATCAGAAACAAAATCATTAGTTGTGTGCCTGCAGTATCATGTCACCCAACAGCGTTGATTCAATATATGTTCAATTTGTGTACTGTACATGTACACCTTCTTTGAAATATGAATATATTTGATATACACAGACATATATATATATATATATATATATATATATATATATACAGTGTTCGACAAATCACCCAAAAAATCTACTCACCCATAGCCACGCCCCTAGCCCCGTCCCATTGCAAATGTAATAAATTCTTAGTAAGAACTAATAAGATTAGTTTTTGACATAAGTTTATTTTATTTATACAGAAACAGAAAGAAGTGGAATTATTTTTGTACAGTCAGCGTAAATTAAGTTGCGCTACGTGCATGGCCCTTCACATGACGCATTGTGCTTGAAAAATACCAGTTATCAATGGCACAGTCTGGTTGGAACAAATCAATTGGTGGTCCATTAATTGATATTGTCAAGAGATCAACTAAACTTGAAGTCTCTAGTAAAAGATCTTTTTTTGGATTTAATTGAATTCATGACGCTGAAACCCCTTTCGCATGATGCTGTTGATGTGGGAAGGACTGCAATAATAGAAAGCAACTTACTGAATAACGGAAACCTGTCCTTTTGTGATTGTGTTGATTTCAGAATATCCTCTAGCTTGAAATGCTTACATAAAACTTTAATTTCATACCATTCAGAAAGAATAGCTTCTGTAACATTTGCTAGGGGATCTTCAGATTTCAAATGATGAAAGTGACTAGTGAGCACCTTCATCTCAGAATCACCATAATGTATTAGATCACTACCAGACGGCCACGAAACCGTATCAAAAATGGAACAGGCACTATATACTTTGCAGCGATTGTCCAAAAATCTTTCATTTTAACATTTTATGCCTGCTTTAATTAATGCATTTCTGTCTTGTTCATACTCCAATTTTCCCTGCGGTAGGTCAGATAATTCAACTTCTTGAAATTTTCCAGACATAGATGTATTGTCTAGAAATGTTTTCTCTACCTCACCTACCGTATGTCCCAATTTCTCCAGTGAAAACAATGCTTGCTCTACATGCATTTTAAAACCTCAATACATTATTATGTGTAGACCGCTGACTAATTGTTTGACTGGGTGACTGACTGGGTGACTGACTGGGTGAGTGACTGACTGGGTGAGTGACTGACTGGGTGAGTGACGGTGAGTGGGTGACTGAATGGGTGAGTGACTGACTGGGTTACTGACTGACTGGGTGAGTGAGTGACTGAGTGAGTGACTGGGTGAGTGAGTGACTGGGTGAGTGAGTGACTGGGTGAGTGAGTGACTGGGTAAGTGAGTGACTGGGTGAGTGACAGGGTGAGTGAGTGACTGGGTGAGTGAGTGACTGGGTGACTGACTGACTGGGTGACTGGCTGGGTGACTGACTGACTGGGAGAGTGACGGGGTGAGTGAGTGACTGGGTGAGTGGGTGACTGACTGGGTTACTGACTGACTGGGTGAGTGACTGAATGAGTGACTGGGTAAGTGACTGACTGAGTGACAGGGTGACTGACTGACTGGGTGACTGGGTGAGTGACTGGGTGAGTGACTGAGTGACTGACTGGGTGAGTGACTGACTGGGAGAGTGACTGACTGGGAGAGTGACTGACTGGGTGAGTGACTGACTGGGTGAGTGACTGGGTGGGTGAGTGACTGACTGGGTGGGTGACTGACTGGGTGGGTGACTGATGGACTGAGTGACTGAGTGAGTGACTGGGTGAGTGAGTGACTGGGTGAGTGAGTGACTGGGTGAGTGAATGACTGGGTGACTGACTGACTGACTGGGTGACTGACTGACTGGGTGAGTGACAGGGTGAGTGAGTGACTGGGTGGGTGACTGACTGGGTGGGTGACTGACTGACTGAGTGACTGACTGAGTGACTGGGTGAGTGAGTGACTGGGTGACTGACTGGGTGAGTGACTGACTGGGTGAGTGACAGGGTGAGTGGGTGACTGGGTTACTGACTGACTGACTGGGTGAGTGAGTGACTGAGTGACTGAATGGGTGAGTGACTGACTGGGTGAGTGACAGGGTGAGTGGGTGACTGACTGGGTTACTGACTGAGTGAGTGGGTGAGTGAGTGACTGACTGGGTGAGTGACTGAGTGACTGACTGGGTGAGTGACTGACTGGGTGGGTGACTGACTGGGTGGGTGACTGACTGGGTGGGTGACTGACTGGGTGGGTGACTGACTGGGTTACTGACTGACTGGGTGACAGACTGGGTGGGTGACTGACTGACTGGGTTACTGACTGACTGGGTGTAGAATGGGACAAATACATTAGGAATAACTGTAGAGAGCATAAAAATTGTTACAATCAAGCAAACAGTGTTTTATTTAATAGTGTATGCGGCCGGGAGCACCACCCCTTTGGCACCTCCCATCTGGCGGGCCCCCTTCCTCGCGGGTCCCCCCCCCCCCCAAAAGACCCTCTTTATATTTTTAATTATAACCTGCCTTTTTATTTTTTATTCCTTGGGATTAAAAAAAAAAGGGGGGGGGGGAAGAATTCAAGGACAAAGCAATGAGGTTCTCTTATAAGTCACCACCCCCCCCTTATCCTAATAAGTTATTGGGGAATGGATGGGCTAAAATCCTAACTGAGAAAGGCTGGGCAGGCCGGCATTTCCCCCCCCCCCCCCATACCTCACTCGGGCGTAGTGGAAGCTTTGGGGAGGTGGGGAGGTGGCAGGGTGGGTGGGAGGCACGTGGCAAGGTGTCCCCCAGCGGGCGCCCCAGGCGACAGTCAGCTCCGCCGTGGCCACCACTGCCCTGCTCCCCTCGCCGGCATGTCCCGCACGGCATGAAGCTAGTGGTCGGGCGGGCAGATCGGCATCCCCCCCCACACCTCATGCGGCGGCTGCACCGTCATGAAGATAGCTGGGCTTAGTGTAATCTTTGGGGAGGCGGCAGGGTGGGTTGGAGGCACACTCTCCCATGCACACACACACATTCTCCCATGTGCACACACACACACACACACACACACACACACACACACACACACACACACTGGGAAGAAGAGAGGAAAGGCCGCGCGATCAAACACCACCACCACTGCCCCGCTCGCCCCCCGCGAGCATCTCCCGCCCTGCGCGGGCAGCCACGGGACCGTGGGGAAGCGGAGACCAAGGGGGTAAGGGGGGAACACCCCCGCTACCATCTCCCGCCCCACGCGGGGATCGGCGGGAAGCCGGGGTAAGCGGGGACCTGGCAGAGAAGGGGGAACACCCCCACTACCATCTCCTGCCCCGCGCTGGAAGCCGGGACCAGGGAGAGAAGGGGGGAACACCCCCACTACCATCTCCTGCCCCGCTCGGGAAGCCGGGACCAGGGAGAGAAGGGAGGAACACCCCCACTACCATCTGCCCCGCGCGGGAAGCGGGAAGTAACGGGGAACACCTTGGCTTGCAGGGAAAGAGCAGAGGGGCCGCAAGATGGAGGATTGGAGAGTACTTACTCTCCAACAGATCTCCGGCCAGAAAGAATGGCCACTCGTTGGGGGCGGGCTCATATAGAGCCTGGCCGGGCGCCCACAAAGCCTGGGAGCGCGCGCCAATCAGCTGTCAGGTAGGTGGAGTTTTTTTTTTTTTTCAGCGCGAGCAGGGAAAATTTCAGCGCGAGCAGGGAAATTTAAAAAAAAACACGTGTGCTGCTTGGGCCAATATTTACTCGCCCGGAGGTTAAATCCACTCGCCCCGGGCGTATAGTAGGATTGTCGAACACTCTTTATATATATATATATATATATATATATATATATATATATATATATATATATATATATATATATATATATATATATATACAAGAGAAAAAGGAGAGACCCCGCATCCACAAAAGAGGTAGATACAACTAAATACCGACACTGGGTTAATCCAATATACAGTGATATGTCGATGGTGCTATAAGGGCAAATAAATAGGGTGAGAGAGAAAAACAGGCCCTAAAAAAGCACTCTAGTTTGTTTGAATGTACAAATCACAAAATGTTTATTTATATATTGTCACAGAACAAAGCTTAAAACAAAGCACAGAAATAAGTTAAAATAAAGCATGGATCCCCTGTTCATTACAAAGCTTGTCACTTCCTCCAAACATATTCCCTCCTGAGGAAAACGTCACAGTTGACTAAAATGATATACCAAAGTACCTGACAAGGTGAATATGCTGTAACAACCAACAGACTGAATAACCGTGGCTATGGCTACGTGATCATAAGCAGAAGATCAGAACATACTACTATCCCCTACAATCTAGGGTTTGTCTGTCATGACAAAAAATATAGCATGTAAGTAACAGCAATGATACACAGTTTAAAGCCTAAAAAGCACATTCATGCCTGTAACATCAAGGTAATACATCACCTATGGTCAGGTACAAAAAATGGGTTGATGAACGGAGGGGACAAGAAAGAATGCTCAAAGTATGGTAACGTGACCCAGAGGGGGGACAAACCAGGGGATCCTGCCTGCAAAACCTGCTCCTACGCGTTTCGGCCAGAGCCTTCTACTGGGAGTGGTGATGTAAGCAGGGTGACATGCAAGTTTAAAAAGGGAACCTAATTGGGCTAGTGGATGTGATCACCTGGCAAAAATCAGACTAACACAATTTATGCAAAGTACAAACAGCTGTATGCTAAGGGTAAGTTTGTATGAGTCAATGATGGTCACAGGTTATCAGCCAATAAAAAAGTCTTATTGTGGGTGCACTCATACTCCTCCAAAATAATCAGTAATTACATGAATACCTGCCTGGTGTGTCCAATGTGTGGTAGTGGCAAAAAGCTTATCCTCAGGCTGTAGCAAATAGTGTACCTCAGTGCCACAGGTGTAATGAATTCACTTTCAGGGCATATTGTGTTTGAGGGCAAAAAACGGGCGGCCCGTTTTTTGTCATGACAGACAAACCCTAGATTGTAGGGGATAGTAGTATGTTCTGATCTTCTGCTTATGATCACGTAGCCATAGCCACGGTTATTCAGTCTGTTGGTTGTTACAGCATATTCACCTTGTCAGGTACTTTGGTATATCATTTTAGTCAACTGTGACGTTTTCCTCAGGAGGGAATATGTTTGGAGGAAGTGACAAGCTTTGTAATGAACAGGGGATCCATGCTTTATTTTAACTTATTTCTGTGCTTTGTTTTAAGCTTTGTTCTGTGACAATATATAAATAAACATTTTGTGATTTGTACATTCAAACAAACTAGAGTGCTTTTTTAGGGCCTGTTTTTCTCTCTCACTATATATATATATATATATATATATATATATATATATATATATATATATTTATCTATTTTTATATATATATATATATATATATATATATACCATAATACTGAGTTAAGTTATGGTGAGTAAAAAAAGTGACAAAAACCCTCCACAGGAAAGCAAATATGCAAATACAACTGTATGCTCATCTGCATGTCTTAGGCAGGTCTGCAACCCCGCCTTTCCCCATTATCACCCAGCATACAGCACTTCCACTGCAGCAAGGGATTCTGGGAAATGACATGCAAATGAGCACACAGTGTCACTTTTTGCTTCAAAAACCATTTTTAACATGGTTCCCTATAGGCTTAAGCTGTTTTTGCATATATATATATATCTTTATACTATATTAGTGAAAGCACTGTATGTTTGCCTGCCTGCCTGGATGTCCGGTGTCCCTAGCGGCAATCTCATTGGTCCCTTGGGCCGCCCGCCCCCGCACACCTCTCATTGGCCTCACACACTCACACCTCTCATTGGCCTGAGGCGGAGTGACGGGCCAAAGGTCCACAAAAAAAAAAAAAAAAACACACACAGTGTCACACACACAGTGTCACACACACAGTGTCACACACACACACACACACACACACACACACACACACACACACACACACACACACGCGGTGTTACATACATTAGCGGGGCTCACAGTGTTAGCAGCACATCATCTCCCGCTCTCTTCCCCACCGGTCCCGGAGGCTCCGCCTCTTCCTCCGCCTCTCCCTGTTTCCCGCGCTTTCACCCCCCCCCCTCCACTTGGGAGCGGCCGGACGGGTGAGTGAGCGGTCTTCACGTCCCCTCACCCCCCTTCACCTCTCCTCACTCACTTCCCCTCCACCCCCCCGGCGCCGCTACAGTCAGCGGGGGAGCGGAGTGATCACCTCCCCTCACTCACTTCCCCTCCACCCCCCCGGCGCCGCTACACTCAGCGGGGGAGCGGAGTGATCACCTCCCCTCACTCACTTCCCCTCCACCCCCCCCCCCGGCGCCGCTACACTCAGCGGGGGAGCGGAGTGATCACCTCCCCTCACTCACTTCCCCTCCACCCCCCCGGCGCTGCTACACTCAGCGGGGGAGCGGAGTGATCACCTCCCCTCACTCACTTCCCCTCCACCCCCCCCCGGCGCCGCTACACTCAGCGGGGGAGCGGAGTGATCACCTCCCCTCACTCACTTCCCCTCCACCCCCCCCCGGCGCCGTTACAGTCAGCGGGGGAGCGGCAGCAACACCTTCCCCCCCTTCCCACCACCTCTCCCCCTTCCCACCACCTCCCCCCCTTCCCACCTCCCCCCTCCTCCCCCCTTCCCACCACTTCCCCCCTTCCCACCACCTCCCCCCTTCCCCTCCTCCATCTCCCCCTTCCCCTCCTCCATCTCCCCCCTTCCCCTCCTCCACCTCCCCCCTTCCCTTCCTACACCTCCCCCCTTCCCCTCCTCCACCTCCCCCCTTACCCTCCTCACCTCCCCCCTTACCCTCCTCACTTCCCCCCTTACCCTCCTCACTTCCCCTCCTCCACCTCCCCTCTTCCCCCCCTCCACCCCTCTTTCCCCCCTTTCCCTCCTCCCCCACCTTTCCCCCTCCCCCACCTTTACCCCCTTCACCCCTCCCCCCTTCACCCTTACCTCCCCCCCTTCACCCTTTCCCCCCCCTTCACCCTTTCCCCCCCCTCCCCCCCTCCCCCTTCCCCTCCTCCCCCACCTCCCTCTTCCCCCTTCCTCTCCTCCACCTCCCCCTTCCTCCCTTCACCCCCCCTTCACCTCCTGTCACCACCCCCCCCCTTCGCCTCACACCCTAGCAGGACCCCGACTCACAGCCAGCACTCACTACCCACCCGCCGCCTCACACACGCTCACACCCTAGCAGGACACACGCCTCACATTTTCACATCACTTATGTCACCAAAATATACATTGTACTGTGGTGTGTTTACAATAAACCATTTTTATACAACATCGTATTACATTTTCTTCCATCTTTCTTTTCAACATTATTATCCAACCTTTCCAACAAATAGTCACCTATTGTTCCACCATTTATAAATAATACGACCTATTACGCATTTACATCCCGGGCAACGCCGGGTCTCTCAGCTAGTATATATATAAAAATGGAAAACTACAATAAGCGCAATCACAATTAGATAAATAATGATATTTAACCACATATATAGGAGGGTATACTACCTCACAATCTAGCTTTCCCTGATTAAGTCTGCAGCCAAAAGGTCTACCGCTCCACGGGCTGGTATAAAGGAAAATCCAAACAAGAATGACCTAGGCGCAAGTAAAAACAAGAAGAAGACAAACATAGGGTAATACGTTCAAACAATTGGTCTATTCGATGGTAAGATATGCACTTACAACAGGTAGAATAAAATCAGGCCTTGTATCCACTCTGGGATCAGGAACGATGAATGATGATCCAGGACAGCCAGCAACAGCTCATCTACAGGAACCGTATCCTCGTGTGCAGTGTCACATATGAGAAGAGAAGTGGGACATATACATAGTGTAACACAGTTTATTATAAAATTAATAAAAAGACAATAAAGTAAAATACGCACACTTTGTGAGTTTGGGTAAAAGCATTTGAGCATTTGTGGAAGTGACTAAACAAAAGACTCCATACCCCTGGAAGTTAGACAGTAACATTACATGTGGTTCTAAGGACATTGTGTTAAGAGTCTACTGGAGCTGTGTATAAGTCCACGGATACTTACCCCTGATGAGTGTGAGAAGCTCCAAATTCTCAAATGCTTTTACCCAAACTCACAAAGTGTGAGTATTTTACTTTATTGTCTTTTTATTAATTTTATAATAAACTGTGTTACACTATGTATATGTCCCACTTCTCCTCTCATATGTGACACTGCACACGAGGATACGGTTCCTGTAGATGAGCTGTTGCTGGCTGTCCTGGATCATCATTCATCGTTCCTGATCCCAAAGTGGATACAAGGCCTGATTTTATTCTACCTGTTGTAAGTGCATATCTTACCATCGAATAGACCAATTGTTTGAACGTATTACCCTATGTTTGTCTTCTTCTTGTTTTTACTTGCGCCTAGGTCATTCTTGTTTGGATATATATATATATATATATATATATATATATATATATATATATATATATATATATATATATATATAATCCACAGAAGCAGCCGGCACTCCACTTGCAAGTAGAAAAAATTGGGTGCTTGTCCCATAAAGCAATAATAAACCATACGATACCGTTTGAAGCACGAGATCAGGAGACAGCACTCTGGTAAGTTTGATCACAAGTTTTTGTATTGAAAAAGACACATAAACTGGCGTTGGTTTATGTGTCTTTTTCAATACAAAAACTTGTGATCAAACTTACCAGAGTGCTGTCTCCTCGTGCTTCAAACGGTATTGTATGGTTTATATATATATATATATATATATATATATGTATATATATATATATATATATATATATATATATGTGTTTGACAAATCACCCAAAAATCTACTCGCCCAACCAAAAAATCTACTCTCCACCTAGTCCCACCCCCAACCACGCCTCTAGTCCAGCCCCCAACCCCGCTTTAAAGTAAAATATATAAATAAAATACATTTAATAAATTCCTAGTCAGAACAACATTCGTTTTTGACATAAATGTATTTATTGTATTACATTATACTACAATTAGTCCTTGTTGTGTGTGTGTGTGTGTGTGTGTGTGTGTGATCTAGAAATAAAAGCCAGGTGTGAATGACTAGTTTCCTGAACCCCTTAACCAGTGTCTGGACGTCCCCGCTTCACAATATCTAAAGCAGCAATCCCGCCTGGGATCTTACCTGATCCGCAGTCCCTCAATGTCCAGGTACCCTCATTCCCGCAATGTTATACATTGGAGGGGATGTGTTCCCTACCTGTCTTCTGGGTTAGGGGGGGTTCCGATGTCTTCTGTGTGAAGCTTGAGTCAGATCTGGAAGAAAGCAGTATAGGTTATTTCGGTGTAGTATAGGGCAGTTAAGATATATAGGATAAATAAGAGATCCAGAGTGTGAGAGAGAGAGAGTGTGGGTGAGAGACACACAGAGAGAGACACACAGAGAGAGACACACAGAGAGAGACACACACACACACACACACACACACAGAGAGACACACACAGAGAGAGACACACAGACACACACAGAGAGAGAGACACACACAGACACACAGAGAGACACACACACACAGACACACAGAGAGAGAGACACACACAGACACACAGAGAGAGAGAGAGAGACACACACACACACACACACACACACACACACACACACACACACACACACACACACACACACACACACACACACACACACACACACACACACAGAGAGAGAGACACACAGAGAGAGAGAGAGACACACACAGAGAGAGACACACAGAGAGAGAGACACACACACAGAGAGAGAGAGAGAGAGACACACACAGAGAGAGACACACAGAGAGAGAGACACACAGAGAGAGAGAGAGACACACACAGAGAGAGACACACACACAGAGAGAGACACACACAGAGAGAGAGAGAATGAGAGAGCATGACAGGGAGAGAGAGAGAGGGTGAGGGCGACAGGGAGAGGGAGAGAGGGCGACAGGGTGAGAGAAAGAGGGTGAGGGCGACAGGGTGAGAGAGAGAGAGAGAGAGGGCGACAGGGTGAGAGAGAGAGAGAGGGCGACAGGGTGAGAGCGACAGGGTACGAGAGAGGGTGAGGGCGACAGGGTAAGTGAGAGAGGGTGACAGGGTAAGAGAGAGAGGGTGAGGGCGACAGGGTGAGTGAGAGAGGGTGAGGGTGACAGGGTAAGAGAGAGGGTGAGGGTTATAGGGTAAGAGAGAGGGTGAGGGTGACAGGGTGACAGGGTGAGAGAGAGAGAGAGAGAGAGAGAGGGCGAGAGAGAGGGCTACACAGGGAGAGGGTGACACACAGACACTGACTCACAGACACACACATAATCAAACACAAACACACACACACAGACACACAGACAGACACAGACACACACACACACACAGACTGACACAGACACACTGACACACACACTGGGTGGGTATTGATTGGAAGGGAGGTGGCCCTCATGTTCATCCAGGCCTGCCAGCCGGCCCTTTTCCCCGCATCACACCAATCAGGGAGGTGGATTATTTATTTATTAAAAAAAATAAATTGGCGCGAGCAGGGGAATTCTTAGAGCCGCAGCACGGCTCGCCAGCTGCCTAAATCCACTCGCCACAGGCGCGTAGTTATCATTAATTGTCGAACACTGTATATATATACATATATATATAAAATGTTAATGGTATACCTACCATAACTTAAAATGTATATGGTATACATACAATATAAATATAAATATATATATATATATATATATAAATATATATATTTATATTGTATGTATACCATATACATTTTAAGTTATGGTGGGTGTAAAAGGCAACAAAAAACTCCACCGTTAGCATATAGCCAATAAAGAATATCACTTGTGAGCACATTCACATGTCTTAGACAGGTCTGCAACCCTGCCTTTCAACCATTATCACCTAGCATACAGTGCTCCCACTGCAGCAAGGGATTCTGGGAAATGACATGCAAATGAGCAGACAATGTGTCACCTTTTGCCTGGAATATCCATTCACATGGAACCCATATAAGCAAATGCAATGCTGTTCACACAGCTTTTAAGCACAGCATGGGATTAGATGCAAAGCTAGTCAAACCACTCATAGACATGTTTCAACCTTAATGGGTCTCATCAGTGTGTAGTTGGTTATACTAGCTTTGCTATTTTCTAGGCTGGGTAGGTTTACCATATACATTTTAAGTTATGGTGGGTGAAAAAGGCAACAAAAAACCTCCACCGTTAGCATATAGCCAATAAAGAATATCACTCACATTCCATGACCTAGAGACAGTGATTGTATTACAATATATATCAAATGATGTCAAATGAATATCCAAAAAATTATATTGTATGCTTGGAGAACTAAATCGACAGCAGGACACGTTGCAGCTTTTACTGAAGAAACCACATCCAGAAAAGATAAAACAAAACAAAGAAGTGCATGCTCCATAGTACAGTATAGTTTAGTATAGATTGCTACACTTTCTCAACACCTATTCTGTCCTAGACCCTCTACAATCTGGCTTCCACACTGCTCACTCTACTGAAACAGCCCTCACTAAAATAACTGACGACCTCCATGCTGCCAAAGACAGAGGTCATTACACTCTGCTCATATTACTCGACCTCTCTGCAGCATTCGACACCGTGGACCACCCTCTTCTCCTTCACATTCTCCATACTCTTGGTATTCGGAACAAAGCTTTATCCTGGATCTCCTCTTACCTCTCCCATCGTACCTTCAGTGTCTCTTTTGCTAACACCTCCTCCTCTATTGATCTCTCTGTGGGTGTACCCCAGGGCTCTGTCCTGGGACCCCTTCTCTTTTCTCTCTACACACTCTCTCTAGGTGACCTAATCACATCTTTTGGGTTTAAATATCACCTCTATGCTGACGACACACAAATTTACATTTCAACCCCTGACCTTACACCTGCTATACAGACCAAAGTTTCTGAATGCCTCTCTGGAATATCATCCTGGATGGCCATCCGCCGACTGAAACTTAACATGACAAAAACAGAGCTCCTTATACTTCCTCCCAAACCTGGCCCTACTACCTCCTTCCACATTGCTATTTGAAATACGATCATTCACCCAGTAGCCCAAGCACGCTGCCTAGGGGTCACACTTGATTCCTCTCTCTCATTCTCCTCTCATATTCAAAACGTTTCTTAAACTTGTCGCTTTTTCCTCCGCAATATCACAAAGATACGCCCTTTCCTCTGTTACTCAACTGCTAAAACTCTGACTCAGGCCCTCATTCTCTCACGTTTCGAGTACTGCAACCTCCTGCTGTCCGGCCTTCCTACCTCTCACCTGTCTCCCCTACAATCTATCCTAAACGCTGCTGCCAGAATCACTCTACTCTTTCCTAAATCTGTCTCCGCATCTCCCCTCCTGAAATCCCTCTCCTGGCTTCCGATTAAATCACGTATCTCACACTCAATTCTCCTGCTCACTTTTAAAGCTTTACATTCTTCTGCCCCTCCTTACATCTCAGCCCTAATTTCTCGCTATGCACCATCACGACTCTTGCGTTCTTCTCAAGGATGTCTTCTTTCTACCCCCTTTGTATCTAAAGCTCTCTCCCGCCTTAAACCTTTCTCACTTTCTGCCCCACACCTCTGGAATGCCCTTCCCCTCAATACCCGACTAGCCCCCTCACTATCCACCTTTAAGACCTACCTTAAGACACATCTGCTTAAAGAAGCATATGAGTAGCACTGGATAATCATGGACACATGATACATAAAGCTTGGCCCCCTGCAGACGCACTTACCAGAACTCCCTCCTACTGTCTCTGTACGTTCTCCCTACCTACCAATTAGATTGTAAGCTCCTCGGAGCAGGGACTCCTTCCTTAATGTTACTTTTACAGTATGTCTGAAGCACTTATTCCCATGATCTGTTATTTATATTATTCGTTATTTATATGACATGTATTACTACTGTGAAGCGCTATGTACATTTATGGCGCTATATAAATAAAGACATACAATACAATACAATAGTTTAAATACAATTTGGGGAGTGTGGCAGGACGTCCTTGCGGAAGGATCAGTAAGACGCTACAACACGGTGTGAAGTTTAACTATAGTGGTTTTATTATCCACCTGGCAAGTGAACATCAGGGGTAGTGTCTCTTTAAGTAAAAATAAAACATAAAATAAATTCCTATTCCCGTTAGGGAAACTAACTCAACTTTACTGTGACCCTGTCTAACAGGGCCGCCAGCTAACCTGGTTCCCTGCTCAAAACATATTATCTCGTGGAAACAAACAGTCCTTTAAATATTGCAGAGTCTTATGCCGCGCTTATAGTGCTGGTGACGGCGACGCGACCGATGACGTCACTCGTTGCCATTGCCACTGGCGAAAGTTGTAATTTGATTTTTAGCGATGTCGCTGGCATCAAGGCCAGTGACGTCGCTAAAAGGGGCGGGCCGCGCAATTTCATTGGTTTAGAGACAGTCACATGTGGCGACTGTCTCTAAAAAAATAAAATTTACCCTGCTTCAAAATTTTTGGTCGCGCCGTCGCGCTTACTATAAGCGCTTGCGACGGAGTCCATGTATTTGTTTCGGAGCGACGTCGCATCGCCATCGCAAGGCACTATAAGCGCAGCCTTATTTATGGCTTAACTGTTTGCAGGGGATTCCTATCCCAGGGTCTCCGTGTCGCTCCTTCAGTCCTTCAGGAACGCCGGTTCCGGGGAGCAGGCTGTCCAGTCCGTGGTGATCTTATATCCCAGGTTGGGGTCCCAGCTGGTCCCAGCAGCAAAGCTTCTTGCAGGGCTGGGGAACTACTGCTGCCAGGGTCCATCCTAGCTGGGGAGAAGCCTCTCTACCCTCCTGGAGAAAAGCTAACTCACTTGTGCAGGTTACTTCCTGCCTTTTTAAACCTCAGTCTCTCAGGAGTCCTTCCTGCTTAATTAGCTGCCGGTGCATGTAGTTCTCTAGCAGGAGGTTACCAGCTTGTTTGCTGGAAGCACACATATGCTCCTCCCTCCAGCATACTGTGTTAGTGACTCTGTCACAGTAGATAAAAAAAAAAATTAATTGCACTCACAAACATGAATAAAAGTTGCGCATGGGTGATGGGTGACACAATTTTATCACAGGTGAAGGCAAAAGCGTCCTCTGCAACACTCCATGGGAAACCAGCAACTTGATCTGTGTTTATTAACGGCACACACCAGGCTGCGCCAGCCACAGCATGGTCCCCAAGGGGCCTATCTACCGTGACCGAAAAGGGTTGCTCAGTTTGTAGCTCAGTTTGTAGCCATTTCTCCTCGTTGTGCTCCGCAAATGCAAAAGTCTCCCAGCCCGGCAAACAGAAAACCCTGCTCCTGTTGAATCCTTGTGATACTTGGGGAGCGTGACTTGATATAGATGACATGGTCTAGGTCTATGACCGCTGTAGTTCTGCTCCTATCAAAATGTCCTCTAAGGTGACATCCTCGATACCCCTGAGGAAGTTGCCTCACAGCGACGAAACGCGTTGGGACATTTTGATCGTCGCAGAACTACAGTGGTCATAGACCATGTCATCTGTATCAAATCATGCTCCCTAAGTGAACCACCATGAGGAGAAACAGTTACAAACTGAGCAAACCTTTTTGGTCAGAGCGGATAGTCTCCTTGGATGCTTACACGCTTTGGAGGTTTTTTTTTACAAATGCTGGACTTTTTAACCTAAGCTAAATACCACTTGGATAGTTTCCTCATCCGGGATGCCTGCATGGTGTGTTTCACTCATACTACTAGTGTCTGCTGATTTCGACCACAGCTGTTTGTGGGGAGGAGGCTCCATGTAAAAGGCACACATTGTTTGATGTTAGAAGAGAGAGGCTGTATAACGTTGGTGATCCATTTAATACAGGATTCTTTAAATCACAGCCAAACCACAAAGTGGTGATATCCCCCTTCATCTGTGATGACACCACAGAGGTTTACATCTGCACTTGCAGTGTTTGCTTTGGTCACATCTTGGTATATGTCTACAGCGCTTCAAAATTAATTTAGGGAGATACTGGGAATAGTTTGGTCACCGCAAAAAAAAAACCTTGCCTTACAGCTGGATGCCATATACAGGACTATAATGTAGTAATGTAAATACGAGAATGTTCAGAACTATTATATTTTGTTCAGTGTTTTTAATCTTGACTCTGTTTCTAATCACTTTTTATTAAATTGACTGTGCTATGGAGCATGCGCTTCTTTTTTCCTTTTTTGTTATCTAGAATTGTATGGAACGTTTTGGTTCCACCTGAAGCTGCAATAGATCTAATTCCCTACAAGTTAGTTCTATTTTTCTTAATTGACTAATTGGACTTTATTTCTTCTCAATTTTATTTTTCACCATTGTTGTATACACTATATAGTATATATGTGTATTTAAATTTGTTTATTTATTCATTTGATACCTTATACCGCATATTGAACACAGTAATTTGATTAGCATTAGCACACTAATTGATATACACTTTACACCTAAGTGAGCAATGTAGCATTGATTTAATTAAAAAAAAAAAAATATATATATTTAAATAAATAAAACAACCTTAAACAAAGCTGAAAAGTTTAATCTATTTTATTGTGGCAATAAGCATGTATGTTACCTTTCTTTCCTGAACAATATTGATCTTTTTTTTTCTTTTGTCTAAGGAATAATCCTAAAACTCTTTAACTCTGGATATGTTTCTGTCCTGGAAATGCCTTAACTAGATATGACTAAAAAGTTATCCATGTTTGAAGAATCCCGATTCAAGAATACAATTACTTGTACAGCAATTATCCAATGTTTGCCAATACACTCAGCTGGGTTCACAGCAACCAAATCTTACGATTTTGTTTTGTCAATTTTAGGAAACTATTCAATCTGCTTTTGATGCAGCTAATGTATATGGAGACACATTTGAAAGGTTTTGTAATTTTTTCAAAGAAAATGAAAGTCTAGATTTGGATGCACTGAAGCAACAGGAACATGGTAAGTTTTCTATGTGTTGCAATTTTAGGATATTTAGAGGCTGGTTGTGAGATGGTGGTGCAGAGAGACACAGGAAGCAGCATTGCCAGTTCAATGGCTATATTTGGCAACAAAAATAATAAAAGACAGCAGTATTACAAGGGTATTGCTTCACAGCTGGTTACAGACGGACTCTAGAAGTCCCTCGCATTAATTAGAGAAATCAGCACATTTGGGTCTCAGTACTCATCCTGCTATAGACCCAGATATGCTGGTAAAGCAGGACTGGTTTAGTCATATGTCTTATGGCTGTATGCCAGTGACCATAATTTAGCTTACCTGAACTGGTGGTCACCTGCAACTGATTAATAGTACCATGGTTACTGACACATTGGTATTTTTGTGCAGACTTTCACCCAAAAAAAGACAAATATGGCTGTAGACATTAAAAATGAGTGCCGTGTCACAAATAGAAAGCAGCAACATCATATCACTGATGAAGATGCAGCTATTATCTGTCAAAGTAAGATTGATGATGTTTCCTCCACAACGGCACCACTATGGCAACCACCAACTCCATGATGACCTTGCCAATGTATACTGTACAAGTGGGGAATGGGGATCAGAGTTTTGCTGTAGCAAGAGAACTGATACTGGAAGACCACGTGTCAGGGGCTTAGAGTGAGAGAGTTTGACTGACCTCAGATAATGATGACCAGTGCCCCCGTGACACCTGTACTAGGGCCAACCACAACACGAACAGAAGTGTGTCCACCCTCCAGACCCTACTGTAATGATGCTCATCTCTAGACAGGAAGTAAACCGCAGGGCTTCGGGAGTATATTAAAGCTGCAGTTCAGTCTTTTTTTTTTTTTTTTTAATTTATTTTTTTACTTCAATAGTTTTATGTGTGCAATCTCTAATTACCTAAAGAACTGTATAGCTGCAGGTCAATTCGTTCTCCATGTATTGATAGGTCGAAATTTGGTGACATAATTAGTGAAGGGATCTGTTTATATTCTGCTTGTCTGTCAGTGGAAGCTCATGAATATTCATGAGCAATCCTGCACTGACATGTGCTAGAGGGAGGGCAGGGCTGACAAAGGGGTGTGCCAGGGCTTGTGACAGGACATGAAGGGGCAGTGCCTTAGCAAATGGCTGTTAAAATAGAATACAAGAAAATTGGTCTTTAAAAGTTGTTTTTTTTAAAACAGAAAATGCTAAAAGTATTTTTTCTTACTAGAGAACTGATTTATTAAAAAAAACACACATGCAGGATATTGACTGAACTGCAGCTTTAAATCACGGACCTGAACTGTGAGATAGAGTCCTGAATTGAGTATGGAGTAGTCGGTGTGACGGTAGGGGTATCTGGCATCACAAAACTGTTATGAAGCCCAGCTAGCTACCCTTAAATCTATGTAACTTGGCCACCTTTGTAAGGCTTATTTTGGCCAAATGTATTTAACATCTGGGGAAGAACAGGGAAGTGTAAATGTATTTCCATGTATTGTATTGTACAGAGGCGGCACATTTTATTTGAGTGCGGCTAGCTCCGCAAGCCTGGGGATGCCCCGGCATGCTAGCCGCACTCCCTCGGCGTGCCGCGCGTCATCGACGCGCGGTCACGCGTCATCGGGTGCCTGCGCCCCCTGCACGCGCGTCCAGGGCTCCCCGAGGGAGCCCTGGTGTCCCGCGATGTGGGGGACGGCGGCAGGGGGTTCCGGGGGACCCGGCGGACCCGGCAGCGGGAGAGAGAAAGCCCCGATCGGAGGGCGCTCCTCCTTGTCTTCGGCGCGCGCCCGGCACCCTCTGGCGTGCGCCAGGTTACTGCTGCGGCCGAGAACGGGCAAATGCTCGAATAAACTCGGCCGCAGCAGTATTGTATGTCTTTATTTATATAGCGCCATTAATGTACATAGCGCTTCACAGTAGTAATACATGTGGTAATCGAATAAATAACAAATAATATAAATAACAGATCATGGGAATAAGTGCTTTAGACAAACCTAACATTAAGGAAGAGGAGTCCCTGCCCCGAGGAGCTTACAATCTAATTGGTAGGTAGGGAGAACGTACAGAGACAGTAGGAGCGAGTTCTGGTAAGTGCGTCTGCAGGGGGCCAAGCTTTATGTATCATGTGTTCAGAATGTTCACAGTGCTATTCATATGCTTCTTTAAGCAAGTGTGTCTTAAGGTGGGTCTTAAAGGTGGATAGAGAGGGTGCTAGTCGGGTACTGAGGGGAAGGGCATTACAGAGGTGTGGGGCAGTCAGTAAAAAAAGTTTAAGGCGGGAAAGGGCTTTAGATAAAAAGGGGGTAGAAAGAAGACATCCTTGAGCAGAACGCAAGAGTCGGGGTGGTGCATAGCGAGAAATTAGGGCTGAGATGTAAGGAGGGGCAGAAGAGTGTAAAGCTTTAAAAGTGAGGAGAAGAATGGAGTGTGAGATGCGGGATTTGATTGGAAGCCAGGAGAGCGATTTCAGTAGGGGAGATGCTGAGACAGATCTAGGAAAGAGTAGAGTGATTCTGGCAGCAGCATTTAGGATAGATTGTAGGGGAGACAGGTGAGAGGCAGGAAGGCCGGACAGCAGGAGGTTACAGTAATCAAGACGGGAGAGAATGAGGGCCTGAGTCAGAGTTTTAGCAGTCGAGCAACAGAGGAAAGGGCGTATCTTTGTTATATTGCGGAGGAAAAAGTGACAAGTTTTAGAAATGTTTTGAATGTGAGGGGCGAATGTGAGAGAGGAGTCGAGTGTGACCCATAACAGCGTGCTTGGGCTACTGGGTGGATGATCGTAGTTCCAACAGTAATGTGGAAGGAGGTAGTAGGGCCAGGTTTGGGAGGAAGTATGAGGAGCTCTGTTTTAGCCATGTTGAGTTTAAGGCGACGGAGGGCCATCCAGGATGATATAGCAGAGAGACAAGAATGTAAGAATGTATTTCAAAGTCTGTATTTGTTATTACCTGTAAATGCAATCCCATAGTTTAGTGAATCAACATTTTTCTGTAAATGTGCTTTGAGTGTCAGCCCTATCACTTAGTTGAAGCTTTCTATAGAATTGATAGGATTAGGGACAGCTAGGTGTCGGGACTCCTGGGGGGAGGTGAAAGGCTGCTGATCAGATCTGGAAGGAAGAGCATTGTATTGCACAGACTCTGATTTAATCAGGGATGGGTTTTAGCATGCCCTCTGGCTGTTGTGGCCCTAACTTAATCTGTGCTTAATTTGTGCTTGAATTGTCCAGTAGAATCTCCCATGTAAAGGATAGCCACAGAGGACTATATAAGGGGTGCTGCTGATCAGAGAATCAGTTCTACCTTCAGAGAGCCTCTGAGAGCAAGAAAGGCTAACAGACAGAGACACTCTGGGAAGGAGTGTGGAGAACTACTTTCAGAGAGACACTCTGGGAAGGAGTGGGGAGATTCCCTCAGAGAACCATTTGAGAGAGACATTCTGGGAAGGAGTGTGAAGATCTACCCTCAGAAGACTTTCTGAGAGACTGAGAGACATTCTGTGGAGGAGTTTGATCTTTACAGTGACCAGCTGGAGAGATATCTCAGAGGGGCTGCTTTGTGTGATCAGCACTCTGAGATCCTGGACGAGAAGCGGACAGGGCAAGCCTCCTTGAAGCAGGCGCCTGCACCTAGCGAGGCTAGAGTCTACTCCCCAGGCCCCCAGTTGGTATTGTATCATGTTTTGTACTTCTTTGTTTGTCTGCTGGTGTGCCAGAATAAACCCCACTTTATTCTACAACTTTGTCCTGTCTGGTGCTAGTGATCCCGGTAGTTTTGGTGTTAAAGTACTGGTCTCCTGTGACAGGCTTTTTGAAGTGAAACTTCTTTAGTGGCACCTCATACGAACTGGGGCAAAAATGGATTGTGGAGACAGAAATGAAACGGATGTGACATCAGTGCTGGCAGTTGAGGCCGGGCTGTGTTCTGGCTCAGCCCGACCCCAACACTGACATGATCCCAACCGCTCAATAAATCAGATGCGGCGGTGGCGATAGCCGCCGGCGCCGCTCCTAACGGCTGCAATTTCCCCCAGGTGGAGATGGGCACGGGCGGCATCCGGGGCAGCGGGGACCGGGCCCGGCTCTCCTGCTACAACCCGCTGACCGGCTTCTGGGACCAGGCCCGCTCTCTGTCCCAGCCGTGCGCTCTGCCGGGCTGGAGACTCTGCCGGGCTGGAGACTCTGCCGGGCTGGTGACTCAGACAGAGCCCCCCTGCGCATGCCATTCCTCCCACACATCCGCCGCCGCCGTTCCTAACTGCCGCCGCTGCCCGCGCCCGCTGACATGCGCGGTAGTCATGGTGACTCTCACGGACGGCTCGGAGTCCTCCTTGTGCTGCCGGGTGAATGAGGAGGACGGCTTTCCCCCCCTCCTCCTCCCCCGCTCAACATTTACTCACCGCCGCCACAGCCGAGATCCTGCACTTGTGCGGCTGCGCCGAACTGCTGCTGCTCTCCGTGGGGGCCCTCCACGTCAAGGAGTTCTCCAGCTTCGAGGCCGGCGCTGCCAACCAGCCAAAGGCTCTGTTCATGGGGAGCTGCGGGGCCGCGCCCTGGACGTGGTGTGGGACGTGGTGAGCCAGAGCTCCTTCCAGTACTGCGGCTGAGGTGATGTGGGTGCCGCTGCTGCTGGCCCCGATCTCCCCGCACCTATTCCTGGCCCCGATCTCCCCGCACCTATTCCTGGCCCCGGCCTTCTCTCTCTTCCCGCTGCTACCTGGTGGAGACCTGCTGGCTCTCAACTGCAGCTGGCCGGACAAGAGGAGGATCCCGGGGCTGGGGGACGTGGAGCTGCCCTCCTTGCCCCACGAGCTACAGCTTCACATCCGGAGCCTGGTTTCAGGACTCAACCACCTGATGGAGGGTATCGGGGTGAGAGAGGAGTGCTTCTCGATGGGGCACCTGAGTACGATCATTGCGGGGGAGCTGGCCAGCTATCCTCAGGCAAGAAACCGCAGGAAGCATACACTGACACACACACACACACACACTGACACACACACACTGACACACACTGACACACACACACTGACTGACACACACACACTGACACACACACACACACACACACACACACACACACACACACACACACACACACACACACTGACACACACACACTGACACACACACACACTGACTGACACACACACACAAACACACACACACTGACAGAAACACATATACACACACACACACACACACACACACACACACTGACTAACACACATACATACACACTAACTTACACACACACACACACACTGACTGACACACATACACTGACTGACACACATACACACTCACTCACTGACTGACACACACACACTCACTCACTGACACACTCACTCACTGACTGACACACATGCACACTCACTCACTGACTGACTGACACACTCGCTCACTGACTGACACACATACACACTCACTCACTCACTGACTGACACACATACACACTCACTCACTGACTGACACACATACACTCACTCACTGACTGACACACATACACTCACTCACTGACTGACACACATACACTCACTCACTCACTGACTGACACACATATACACTCACTCACTGACTGTCAGGGCATGCTCACCACAAACGAGACGGGACCGCGGTGCTGAGGTGGGATAGGATATAACACCACCCACAGCCACGAGGGCACGTCTTGAGAGTAGAGTGGTCTGGAAGTCCGGATCGGGGCAGGAGAGGTACGGATGGTAGAGGGTGCTGTTTGCCAAGTCCGGGGTTAGAGAGAGGGACGTTGTCGTTTACCGTTTGCCGAGATCGGGATGCCAGAGGTGCGGAGAGTCGTGTTGCCGTATGCCGAGTTCGGGATGCCAGAGGTGCGGGTAGACGTAGCGGAAGCCGGTTCGGTACACGAGGAAGACTGCAAAACAAGATAGGACAAGACAGGACTAGGGAGGCAGAGAGTGATGAGAACAACTGGTTCTATGCTCAGCCGACGAGTTAATGAAGCTGCAGGGTATATATAGGCAAGTGGGTCCAATGGCAGAGTAGCAAGGTGGGGGTGTGTGAATGGGCCAGGCTGAGACAGGGATAGGTCTAGATGAGTTCCTGGAGGAGGAGCTATAGATCCTAGAAGAATTGGTGTATTGAATTGCAGCATTGGAAAAGGGTACTGTGCCTTTTAGAGGCTGGTGCGCCTCTGTGTGGCCGCGCCTCCGTGTGGCTGCGCCTGTGGATGCGTGCGCGGGCACACGCCCTGAACCGAGGGCAGAAGAAGGGAACTGATGTGCGCGCGCACGCACAGGGGAAACGGAGCTCGGCGTCTTAGAGGAGGAATCCGTGTGAGCCGCGGGAGACCCTGGCAGGGCTGCAGGTGAGTGAGGAGCACGCCGCGAGCGGCGTGACTCCTGAATCCTTACAGTACCCCCCCTTCAGGGGCGACCTCCGGGCGTCCATGACATGGCATGGAGGGATTCCTACGATGAAAAGCCTGGAGGAGTCGAGGTGCGTGAAGATCCCGGTGGGGAATCCATGAACGTTCCTCTGGTCCGAACCCCCTCCAGTGGACCAGGTATTGTACTCCTCCTCTGGAAATCCTAGAATCCAGGATAGACTGGACCTCGTACTCCTGTTGACCTTGAATCATAAGAGGAAGTGGAGGAGAAGTATTTTTGGAAAAGCAAGAACTCTGAAATGCTGGTTTAAGCAAAGACACATGGAAGACCGAAGGTATCTTCATCGAGGGTGGAAGGCGTAGATGATAAGCCACAGGATTAATCCTCCTAACCACGGGAAAGGGACCGTGGAACTTGGGAGCTAGTTTCATGGTAGGAACCCTTAGTCGGATATTCCTGGATGAAAGTCACACCTTGTCTCCTGGGGCGAACTCCGGCACTTGGCGTCGAAGGCGATCTGCCTGGAGTTTCTGTCTCCCTGTGGCCACCTTTAAGTTCTCCTTAATCCTCGTCCATAAGTCTTTCAGCCGGGAGATGCGCTTGTCCACCGCTGGTACTCCTGAGGATAGAGGGGAGAAGGGTAGACGGGAAGGGTGAAAGCCACAATTTATGAAGAAGGGAGATTCTTGAGTGGAGTCATTGCGAAGGGAGTTAAGAGCAAACTCAGCCCAAGGAAGCAGATCCACCCAGTCATCCTGTGTATCGGTTATAAAACACCGAAGGTATTGTTCCAGGTTTTGGTTGGCCCTCTCCGTCTGCCCATTGGTCTGTGGATGGTATCCTGAGGAGAATTGAAGTGAAATCCCCAATTTTCGGGAAAAGGCTCGCCAAAATCTGGACACAAATTGAGACCCACGATCAGAGACGATGGTTGCAGGCACTCCGTGAAGACGAAAAATCTCCTGGATGAAAACATCCGCAAGCCTGGAGGAATTCGGAAGACCCCTCAAGGGAACAAGGTGCATCTGTTTGGAAAAACGATCAATGACCACAAGAATCGTATTCTTCCCTTTGGAGTCTGGAAGCTCTACAATGAAGTCCATAGAAATATGGTTACAGGGACGGTCTAGAATGGGTAAAGGAAGAAGAAGACCTGCTGGTCTGACCCGGGGTACTTTGTTGCGAGCGCAAGTGCCACACGCTTTGACAAACTCCTCCACATCCTTAGCCCTCTCTGGCCACCAGAAGGTCCGTTGAACAAGGTCGTTGGTTTTCCGTATCCCTGGATGTCCTGCCGATTTAGAGGAATGGCACCACTCGAGAACCCTTTTGCGGTGTTGGGGTGCCGTGTAGAGTCTTCCCTCCGGAACCTTGAGCCCCATTGGAGTCTGTGATTGCTCGGATTGAATCTTGTCCATAATATCAAAGGAGTTGGCGGACAGGATACATCTAGAGGGAATAATTGTCTCTAGCTGCTCTTCAGACTTGTCCTCTGCAAGGAACTGTCGAGACAGGGCATCCGCCTTTAGATTCTTGGAGCCAGGAATAAAGGAGATGAGAAAATTAAATCGTGAAAAAAATAATGCCCAGCGGGCTTGCCGAGAGCTCAAATGACGTGCCCCTTCTAGGTAGAGAAGGTTCTTATGGTCTGTGAGTATGGTTATGGGTGTCTCCGTACCTTCTAAGAAGTGTCTCCACTCTTCTAATGCCAACTTGATCGCCAAAAGCTCCCGGTTCCCGACATCGTAATTCCGTTCTGCGGACGAAAATTTCTTCGAGAAGAAGGCACATGGGTGTAATCTGACTAAGGGAGATGTCCTTTGGAACAAGACAGCCCCAGCCCCGATGTCAGAGGCATCTACCTCCACGGTAAATGGAAGTTTAGGATCTGGGTGCGTGAGGATATGGGCAGACACAAAAGCCTTTTTCAGAAGATTAAATGCCTGTATGGTGGCCTCAGACCATGATGAGGGATCTGCACCCTTCTTCGTGAGAGCAGTTATGGGAGATACGTAGAAGAAAAATTGCGAATGAAGCACCGATAATAGTTTGCAAAACCTAGAAAGCATTGCACGGCTTTGAGGGTGGTTGGACGGGGCCAGTCCAAAATAGCTTTAAGTTTCTCTGGATCCATATTAAATCCGGTGTCAGAGATAACGTATCCCAAAAATGCCACGGACTTGAGATGGAACTGACATTTTTCCAATTTCGCAAAGAGATGGTTCTCCCGGAGGCGTAACAGCACCTGTTGAACGTGTTTGACGTGTTCTTGAGTGGATTTAGAAAAGATTAGGATGTCATCTAGGTAGACGATAAGAAATTTGTTCAGAATGTCCCGAAAAATCTCATTGACGAAATCCTGAAAGACTGCTGGTGCGTTGCACAGACCGAACGGCATGACCAGGTATTCATAGTGGCCGTCATGGGTGTTAAAAGCAGTCTTCCACTCGTCCCCCTCACGTATCCTTACTAAATTGTAGGCACCTCTTAAATCCAATTTAGAAAAGATAGTTGCTCCCTGAAGACGGTCGAAGAGTTCTGGTATCAAGGGCAGTGGGTAGCGGTTCTTGCGTGTGATGTTATTCAAACCCCGATAGTCTATGCATGGACGAAGAGAACCGTCCTTCTTTTTGACGAAAAAGAAGCCTGCTCCGACTGGAGAAGAAGACTTTCGGATGAAACCCCTCTCTAAATTCTCTGCAATGTAAATGTTCATGGCTTTAGTCTCTGGGAGAGAGAGAGGATAGGATCGTCCTCTGGGAAGAGGGGCCCCGGGTAGTAGGTCAATAGAACAGTCGAAAGAACGGTGCGGAGGTAGAACCTCGGAACGTGCTTTGTCGAACACATCTCGGAAATCCAAATACACAGAAGGTAGGGAGTCGACCTTCTCTGGCAGGGTAGACAACCCACCAATCTTCTGGAAAATCCTGGTACATGTCTTGGCACAAGAAACACCCCACTGGATGGGTTCCCGATCCGTCCAGTCGATGCGAGGATTATGGAGTTGAAGCCAAGGAAGACCCAAAATCAGCTCAGCAGAGGGAGTGTGGATAACATTGAGGGTAATGATCTCTGTATGACTGTCGACGAACTGCAATAGGAGAGGCACCGTCTGTAGCGTGATGAATGCCGGCTGTAGAGGTCGACCGTCAATGGCCTCCAGAACTACTGGCGTCTTCTTATTGATAAATTGAATATTGACCCGTCTAGCAAAGGTCTCATCGATGAAATTGCCTGTGGAACCGGAGTCAATGAACGCCCGTGCTTGAGTGTGAAACCCCTCTCCAGACAGTGTTACTTGCAACATTATCCTGGTGGGAAGGACGTCTTTGCTGATGGGAGAAAGTGTCAGTATTCCCAATGAAACTCTCCGGGGTTTCATTGGGAGTTGGCATTTCCCGGCTTGTGGGGACACTGGGGTTATAAGTGACCGGGATTGCCACAGTACATGCAGAGACCGGCATTGCGTCGACGTTGTTTTTCGGCAGCAGACAGCTTGTTACCTCCCAACTGCATAGGTTCCGGGACGTCCCCGGAAGAAGGTGAAGGTGCCATGAACGATGGAGCAAGATGCCTTGAAACCCGTTGACGGTAACGAGAACGTTCGGTCCTCCGCTCCTGCAGACGCTGGTCCACTCGAACGCACAGACCGATCAAATCCTCTAGGTCAGTGAGGCGTTCCCGCGCTGCGAGCTCATCCTTTAGGGATTCCGACAGACCTTGCCAAAACGCTGAAGATAGAGCTTCATTATTCCATCCCATCTCAGCAGCAAGTGTGCGGAACTCCACGGCGTACCGGGCGATGGGTCGATCTCCCTGGGTTATGTGATGAAGAGACGATGCTGCCGTTAATTGCCGTGCAGGGGTGTCGAAGACTCTTCGGAACTCCTCGACGAAGAGATCGATGTCCTGTGTGAGAGGACCTTGTTGTTCCCAGATGGGAGAAGCCCATGCCAGCGCCTCGTCGATGAGAAGAGCCACGATATAGCCGACCCTGGAGACAGAAGAGACAAAACGAGAGGGCGAGAGTCGAAATTGGATGAGGCATTGGTTAAGGAAGCCCCTACATCCTTTGGGATCCCCGGCATAGTGTTTGGGGGCCGGAATACGAAGTTCCAAAGCAAACGGAGGCGCTGGAAAGGCGGTTGCGGAAGCTGCGGAAGCCACGGGTGAGGGTTGCCGACTGAGAGTTCGGACTTGAAGGGTAAGGGAATGAACGCTTTGCTGTAACATATCCATTCATCTATCAGCTTGTTCCAGATAAGTCTCTAGCCTGGTGAAGAGATTTGTATGGGCATTTAAAGTGCGCTCCACCTCAGCGGGGTCCATGTTTGTAGGGCTGAGCATAATGTCAGGGCGTGCTCACCACAAACGAGACGGGACCGCGGTGCTGAGGTGGGATAGGATATAACGCCACCCACAGCCACGAGGGCACGTCTTGAGAGTAGAGTGGTCTGGATGTCCGGATCGGGGCAGGAGAGGTACGGATGGTAGAGGGTGCTGTTTGCCAAGTCCGGGGTTAGAGAGAGGGACGTTGTCGTTTACCGTTTGCCGAGATCGGGATGCCAGAGGTGCGGAGAGTCGTGTTGCTGTATGCTGAGTTCGGGATGCCAGAGGTGCGGGTAGACGTAGCGGAAGCCGGTTCGGTACACGAGGAAGACTGCAAAACAAGATAGGACAAGACAGGACTAGGGAGGCAGAGAGTGATGAGAACAACTGGTTCTATGCTCAGCCGACGAGTTAATGAAGCTGCAGGGTATATATAGGCAAGAGTGTCCAATGGCAGAGTAGCAAGGTGGGGGTGTGTGAATGGGCCAGGCTGAGACAGGGATAGGTCTAGATGAGTTCCTGGAGGAGGAGCTATAGATCCTAGAAGAATTGGTGTATTGAATTGCAGCATTGGAAAAGGGTACTGTGCCTTTTAGAGGCTGGTGCGCCTCTGTGTGGCCGCGCCTCCATGTGGCTGCGCCTGTGGATGCGTGCGCGGGCACACGCCCTGAACCGAGGGCAGAAGAAGGGAACTGACGTGCGCGCGCGCGCACAGGGGAAACGGAGCTCGGCGTCTTAGAGGAGGAATCCGTGTGAGCCGCGGGAGACACTGGCAGGGCTGCAGGTGAGTGAGGAGCATGCCGCAAGCGGCGTGACTCCTGAATCCTTACACTGACTGACACACATACACACTCACTCACTGACTGACACACATACACACTCACTCACTCACTGACTGACACACATACACACTCACTCACTGACACACATACACACTCACTCACTGACTGACACATACACTCTCACTAACTCACTGACTGACACACATACACACTCACTCACTCACTGACTGACACACATACACACTCACTCACTCACTGACTGACACACATACACACTCACTAACTCACTGACTGACACACATACACACTCACTCACTGGCTGACACACATACACACTCACTCACTCACTGACACACATACACACTCACTCACTCACTGACACACATACTCACTCACTCACTGACACACATACACACTCACTCACTCACTCACTCACTGACACACATACACACTCACTCACTGACTGACACACATACACACTCACTCACTGACACACATACACACTCACTCACTGACTGACACACATACACACATTCACACATACACACTCACTCACTGACTGTCACACATACACACTCACTCACTGACTGACACACACACCCCAGTGATGCGCCGAACAGCGCCCCCAAGTGATGTGCCTACTCCCACCCCCCAAAATTTCTGTGACAAAAAACAAAGAAGTTTCACTTACTATGCGCGTGCTCAGCACACACAGCTTTTTTTCTGGTGGCATAGCGGTGGGATCGCTAGGCTTTGTGTTGGGATTTCTTGCGAAAAATCACAGCTCAAAGACGGTCTTGAATTTTCAAGACCGCAGGACAAGTTGTTCCAGACAAACGTTGTACAAGCCTGATATTTTACTAGGCAATCCATTTATATTAGTTGAGTAAATCTGAAGATGGCTGGTGCAGGAGGACGTTATTCTTCTTGGGACAGAGAATCGTTACTTGCCCGGTGCGCAAGATATAAGTTGATGGCCAAGGTACGATGTGCCTTGTGGAGGACCTTGAGGGGTATGAGGCCGACTTGGCTGAGTACATTGCTACAGTAAGGGTTGTTGCAGATTTCATTGCAGCGTATGGTCCAGACATAACCGAGGATTTTCGCTGGCACATTGCCCACCTAGCAAGAGGTCCTGCAGTTCGATTACCACTGGCGCAGCCCAAGAAGCGGGTCCTTAACCCCGCTACAGTGCCGGCGAGCCAAGCACTTCCAGTAGCGGACTCTTCTCAACCCACCAAGCCATGGTGGAGTCAGCCAGGAGCCAGAAAGGCTGAGGTCGACCGAGACATTGCCGGCGAACCTGCCTCCGTGAGAGCGACTGTGCTGGCTGAGGATGGCACCACACGGGTGTCTTGCCTCGTGGCCGCCAAGATGGCAGAGGATGCCCAAGAGGTCGGGTGGTCCCTGGGAGACCGGACGTACCATCCGCGGATGGAGTGCACCAAAGAATCCTGCTCGAGTAACCACAATCCGGGGGCAACGTTCCCCAGCTACAGGGCCGACAGACTACAGCAAAGGAACCGACAGCAGCTGTGCAGACGGAGACCCAGCCAGCGGTCCCTCCAGCAGGTACTAGCGGCGCAGAGATGCAGCTTGACGGACAGCAGAGTGCAGTCATCAGGCTGGAGGACCAAGCGGTCCATGGAAGATTTTTGCATGCAGGGATCCCAGCAAATAAGCAGGCAGTCGGCTTGGGGGACCCCAGCGCTACGGTACCTCTGGGGCAGCCTGAAATGGTCTGCCCAGAGCAACAGCTCCCATGGATGGGGATGCTGGTGAAGCTACCAGGAGAGGATGCTCCTGTAACCCCAGTCACAGGGAGCCAAAGTCGGGGAGTTGCCCCTGCGGTGGTGCCTTTGGTGCCGCTGTCCATCACAGTGCTCCATCAAAGCTCCCCAGCTTTTGGAGCTAACAGCCGTGATCACCACTCCCCTGCATTTGAAGCCATCATGTTCCAGGGTCATGGAGGAGACAAGGCCGGTAAGCCAGACCCAGCCTAACCTCTGCCCTGACATCCTTGCTGACCATTCCCCTGACAAACTGACTAAGGGCAAACGGCCAGAGCTCAGTGAGTGGTCCCAGGAGAGGGTGCAGGCAGATGCTGATCTGGAGACCATGAGACCTCGGGCGGCCGAGTCTGCCTCCAAGATCATGCCCGATCAGTTCCCCGGACCCTGTGTGCTTATATACTGGGATCTAGCCCCGGTTGCTCCGGCCAGACAGGGGACAGAGAGGGGCCAGTTAGTGAGTCCCTGGGTGGGTGGGGAACAGAGCTTGCAGGCGACTAAGGAGATCCTGCTGACAGGGCATCAGGGGGTCGCTCGTACCAGAGCCCGGCTAGTGCAAACATTCTGTGGGCTGGAAACATCCCAGGAGGTATTGGCATTCGGCCGCACCTGGGATGTCTGCCAGCAAGTAGGCAGGCCGGGGGACAGTGTGAGGGCTCCCCGGAGACTGTCACCGGGTTTATTTAAGCCTTTGCAGCACAAGTCTGTGAGTGGGTCAGCGGTGTTAGCTGTATGCAGCTCATGTGCACACTATGTATTCACTTATGTGCACACTATATATATATAAAATGTAACTTTTAATAGGTGTACTTAAAACATATATTACCGTAACACTAAATGTAATAAACCTTAAAAATACATTAAATAATATGCACACATGCACCAGAGTTAGCCTCACATATATAAGTAAATTCCAGTATATAATTATAACTGAAACCTGGGAGGCTGAACAAAGTGCAACCAGGCAAGGTGAGTCAGAATAACCATCAATTGCGATCACTAGCACAGTAAGTATAAAGCCAAGAAACTGTGGCCGAGATGCGGCTACAATATATCCATAGATAGTGATGGTGGTATCAATAAAGCCAGCTCTGCCAACTATACTATTGTTATATATTTGGCTATGCTCGTGAAAATGAAATGCCCAACACTTGCATTCACCAGCACAGTGAATGATTGGTCAGTTGCTACAGCAGGGATACGGCTACAGTGTGTCCATAGACAGTAGTAGTACCCATAAAGCCAACCCTGCTAGCTACACTGTTTTTATATATTGGCTATGCTGGTGAAAAACTGGTTTCTTTTTGGAGCACAAACATTTTTGTACTCCTTTTGTTTCCCTGGTTCACTTCAATTCACAGTCGCACCTATTGTTCCCTACAATTATCGATATATATGTATTATTCATCTACATCACAATTAGTATAATTTAGTTGATCACTCCCTATCCCCCCCCCTTTTTTTTTAGCTTAATTAAATGAACTGAAGTAACTTAATTGACTTTAAAAACTGGGAACCACAGAACTACAGTACACTAAAACTGAACCCCGGCTCAGCTACTAAAATGTTATGTAAACTAACTAACTAACTAACTAACTAATATAAAATACTTTACAACTAACTTAATTAAATGAACTTACTTATTTGACTATATGATAAAAATATTAAAACTAACTATAACTTCTAACTACTACTAGCAACAAATAACTAACTAAAACTAAAGCCAACTACAGTACTAAACATTTGTTTTATGTTTTAAATTTTTTTTTATTTTTTCTCACTCACTCTGTCAGTAACAGAGTCAAAAACTCACACTCAATAAAAATGGAAATGGAAACAAACACACTAACGAACATTCAATACACAATCACAGTCTAAAACTGACACTTAATCACATCACAATATTCTAACACTCTTCCTCTGGCCCTCTCTCTGTCTCTCTATCTTGCCGGTTGTCCTTCTGCTTCTGCGCACAACAACACCCAACACTCAAAAGCAAATACAGTAGGACACATTTCCCTTTTTATACTTCTGTTTTGGCCAAATTGTATGTATTATTTTGGGTACCTTCTGGTTCTGCAAAATGAATATACTGCAGTTTTTCTCATTGGCTGGCGATATTTCGCTAGGAGCTTACTAATTTCACAACATTATTAGCCAGCTGAGGCATGGGAAAATGATTTGCAACAAAGAGAAAAAAAATAAATATGAAAAATGTTGGACACATTTTTATAGTTTTGCACATGGTTTGATCGGGGGTGGTGGATATTTGGAAAGTCAGGGTGCAGAGTAGCAGCGCTATGTGAAGCTTTGTAGGTGAGCACAAGGGTCTTGAATTGAACTTTTTAGGGTATTGGTAACCAAGGTAGTGATCTGCATAGTGGGACGGCAGAAGAGCGGTGGGTAAGGGGAATGAGCCTAACAACGACATTTAGATTGGATTGGAGTAGGTACAGACGGCATACGGGACCTCCAACTAGAAGCATGTTGGAATAACCCAGTTGCGATATAAAAAGGCATTTTGGTGGATTGTTCAGTGAGGCAAGGGTGTATTTTGGCAGTATTGCATAGATAAAAAAGGTGAAGAACTGAATGTGCGGGACAAAGGAGAAGGGACAGTAAAAAATTACAGTATCTAGCTTAGGGTATTGGGAGGATAGTGGAGTCTATAATGGAAGAGAGAAATCAGGTAGAGGTGTAGAGTTAGAAGGTGGGAAAATGATTCATTCTGTTTTGACATAGTCATGGGACATTAATGAGGAAATAGCAGAAAGACAGTTAGTGACACGAGACTGGGAGGCGAGAGGGCGAGGTAGATTTGTGTAGCATCAGCATAGAGGTAGTAGTGAAAACAAAATGACTATTAATTGTCCAAGGAAGATGGGTAAATGGAGAAGAGTAGAGGTCCTGAAACAGATCCCAAGGGTACGCCAATTGTGACTGGGAGTGAGGAAGAGCACGTGCTAGCAAAGGAAACATTGACGGAGCAGCCAGATAGGTAACAAGTAAAAAGGGGATGGCGGTGTCATGCAGACCAATGGAATGGAGAGTGTGTGGAAGGATGGGATGTTCAATGGTATCAGAAGCAACAGAAAAGTCCAATAGCATGAGTAAGGAGAAATGCCCTGGGGATTTAGCCTTGAGGAGAATATTGGTGACTTTTGTTAGAGGAGTCTCACTGGAGTGGTTACGACAGAATCCAGACTGCAATGTGTCAAGGAGAGAGTCCAGCATGCGGTTATAAATGAGTTGAAGTTGTAACTATGTAAGACGTTGAGAAAGCATTTAAAGAATATTTTGTATTATTGTCACTTAGTATCTATAACACAAAAAAAACCCAGTTTGTTTATGCTGCATGTCTTCAATTTAGATATTGTTAACTATTATTGTACAATTAGCCATTCCATTCTCCTGGCATCACTATAATTGAATATACAGACCATTTATACTAAGCAGTATTCTGCCATAAGAAACCTTTCCGGTGCTGGAAGACACCTTACATCCCAAATAAATCTGGATAAGACTTTTTTGGTAACCCTAAATTTTTGTAAAATCTAACAGGCATATTTATAAAATATATTCTTTCACAATGTGCTATAAATGTATTATCTTTCAATGAGCATGTTCATGTTGCAACACTGATTGCTTTGCCCTTTTATTTATTTTTTACAGGGGTTGCTTTCTTTGCTGAACAGCTGGATAAATATCACAAAGAACACAAGGCGGCTCTTGCTATAACACAAAAGAGAAATTTGGGACTGTTACTTATAGATGCCAAAAAACTGAAGGAGCGATTAATTCCATCACCAAAGCGATGCTTAGCGGTAAGAACCACATTTGAACACAATTTAATATTTAGAATTGTTAATCAAGAAAATCTATACAAGGACAGAGGTCTGGCAGACAGATGTAAGATTTGTGATAACAATTCCAACGTTTTTTATTGTATTAGCGCAAAAAGAAAGCTTAAGTTAATGCACCTTAAAATGAGACCAAATGAAGCAAAAGTCCTCCCCATATTGAAATTGTGCTTCTATGAACAGTATGTTGCAGTCAACTATTTTATCCCTTTTCTTTGAAATTTAGTTTTTCTTGTGTTTTTGCCTTTTCTTATTGTCATGGCAACTTACAGTATGTGGGCTTCATGTATGTGAATGACATCAGCCATTTCAAATTCTTATTCAGCCATTTGTGATAATATTTCTATTTTTAATGGGGGAGTAAGTGATGAAAATAGAACCTTAAAGAAGTTATAAGATGTGTGACAGGGTAAATAAAAGCCACCAGCTATATGCCTGGAAAACCTATGTCTAGCCTGCAGTGCAGCACTGACTAGGTTAACTTCAGCTGGGAACCTCAGGATAATTAGTTGGATCCCAGCTGCCTAATCAAGGTGTATTAAAACCTAGGCTGTAGACACATGGAGCCTGGCTGTTGAGGAGAGAGGAGTAAGCTGCTAAAGATTACTGAAACAAGGTCTGAGTAGCAAAGTAGTTGTATTGTGAACTGTCTGTCCCCTGCATAGAAAAGGGTAGCTACCTTATATATAAACTGTCTGCTAAAGAGAAACTATTTTGTTTGGTTTGCTGAAGAAATAGCCATTTTCGTTTGTTGCTGAAGAAAAAGCCATTTTCGTTTGTTGCTGATGAAAAGCTATTTTTGTTTTGTGTGCTGTATATCTTTTAAGGCTAAACAAATAAGCCTTGTCAAGAAACCCACGTGTGTAGTTGCATGTACCCTGCAACATATGGTGTCAAGAATTGGGAAGGATTTTTTTCAAAAGGCTCCTGCAGTTAAAGGGCCACACACACACACAAGAATGGAAGAACTTTTGAAAGAGTTTCTGTGCGAGCAGACCAGACAGCAGGGACAGTTAATGCAGGAGCAGGCCCGGCTGCAAGCAGAGAGAGATGAAAGACTACAAGCAGCACAGGATGAGCGGATTGCCAAGCTGCTGACCCATTTCCAAGGGTCTGCCAGTCCAGAACTTGCAAACAGACCCCCGATACTCCTGAGGAAAATGGCGCCGAACGAGGATCCAGAGGCTTTTTTACTTACATTTGAAAGAGTTGCCGAAGCTCAGGGCTGGGCTGCAGATCGCTGGGCAACTGCTTTGGCCCCGCTCCTCATAGGAGAAGCCCAGGCCTCATATCAGGGCCTCCCTACAGATCAGGCAATGGACTACCGACAAGTAAAAGCCGCCATACTGGATCGCTTAGGTCTGACCTCAGAGACCTACCGGCAGCAGTTCCGGAACATGAAGTACACCGCTAAGATGAGACCCCGGGTCCTCGCTCAGTGATTATTGGACTTGTGTATGCGCTGGATACAACCCGAGGAGTGCACTAAGGAGGCAATTCTTGAGCAGGTGGTTTTGGAACTATTTTTACAAATAATACCCCCTTCCGCACGCTCGTGGGTAAAACGCCACGCTGCTGAAACCCTAGCTTTGGCGGTCCGACTCGTGGAGAACTTCCTTGGGGCTGAGCAGCAGGCGAGTGTCCTGGACCCGACTCCACCGGCACTTGCGGACCCCCAAAGAGGGAGGTCGGATCAATGGGGAACCTACGGCCCGTCACGGAACCGCCAAGTCCAACGGAAGGAGCAGTCGTTCCAGCAAGGACGGAGTCCAAATGCTGGTCCCCGCAGAGACTCTCATCTCCTTCCGGATGTCGGCTCGTCGCAAAATGAGAGGAACTTCCGAGGACGTCGCCCACAGGACCCACCAGACGCCTGGTCTCCAGTAACCGGTCCAGCGGAGCGCTATCCACAGCCCCCTCCTGCGAGGAAACCCTCTCCATGTTCCGCCTGCGGAGAACAAGGCCACCGTTATGTGGACTGTCCACTGATGGATTGTTCATTCAGCAGAACCGTCGCCTCTGCTTTCACTGGGGAAAATTACAAGCCCTGGCTACTTCCAGCCCTGATTGGGGGAAAAACCGTCCAGGCCGTTGTAGATTCGGGCTCTGGGAAAACTCTGGTCCTCCGGGAACTGTTACCGCCCAACGTGTGTTCTTTTGACTCCCTATGGAGCATAGAATGTATACACGGCGATATAAAACGCTATCCGACGGCCAAAATCCGGCTACAGGTAAAAGGTCAGGAGGCTTACCTCGAAGTAGGAGTTGCTCCTTGGCTCCCTGCCCCCGTTGTGCTCGGTCGGTACTGGCCTTTCTTTTTGGACCTAATGGCCCCAGTCTTTCACGAGGAGCCTCCTTCTAGGGCTCAGGAGAACCCTGGCAAATTGTTCCCCTTCTCGGCAGACCTTTTTCCCAGTAGACACCGGGTTCAAAAGACTCGGAAGCAAAGACGCTTGGACAAACAGGACTGGTTGCAGAAATCTGGGTCTCAAGGTGACCATTATAGTAGTCAGAGGTCACAAGTGATGGCTGGGGATGGCCAAAGAGAGGGGGATATGGGCCCTGGAGATTTACCAGACCTGTACCTCCCTGACTTTCGCCAGAAGCAAAGGGAAGACCCAGTCCTTGCTAGACAGTATGACAAGGTGGTGAAAATTGATGAACAGATTTTAGATGCACAGGGGGTGATAGTATTCCCCCATTTTGAGCTATCAAAGGATATCCTATATAGGGTGAATAGGCAGACACAAACAGGGGAGGTCACCAGACAGATATTGGTTCCCAAGGCGTTTGTTAAATCTGTGTTCACTCTAGCCCATACTGTCCCTTGGGGTGGTCACCTGGGCAGGGATAAAACATTGGACCGTATTTCATCCCGATTCTATTGGCCAGGGATGCATAGTGATATTGCTAAGCTATGTGCAGCATGTCCAGAGTGCCAGCTAACTAGTCCAAAAGGACAAAAACCAGCCCCTTTGGTTCCTCTACCCTTGGTGTCCGTTCCCTTTGAGAGGATTGGGGTAGACTTGGTAGGACCTCTAGAACCTTCTGCGAAAGGACACAGGTTATCCTTGTAATAGTTGATTATGCGACAAGATATCCTGAGGCGTTCCCCCTGAGAACAGCAACGGCGAAGCAAGTAGCCAACAAGTTGCTGGAACTGTCCTCACGGGTTGGACTTCCCCAGGTTATGTTGACAGACCAAGGTACAAATTTCATGGCTAAACTGATGCAGGATGTCTTAAAGTTACTAGAAGTCAAGTCTGTTCGGACATCGGTCTACCATCCACAGACTGACGGATTGGTGGAAAGATTTAACCGAACTCTAAAAGGGATGCTGAGGAAATTTGTAGATTCAGAGAAGAGAGTATGGGATGAACTTCTCCCTTTTCTGCTGTTTGCAGTGCGGGAAGTTCCCCAGGCCTCCACGGGATTCTCTCCATTTGAATTGCTCTATGGCCGCCAACCCCGTGGTATTGTCAGGATTGCCTAGACCTCCTGCCTAGCCATAGCTTCCTTGTCCACTGGGTGTGCTGCTGTCTTCTGTTGGCTCTGGGTTCCTCTGTCTGTCTGTCTTCTTGTTGCTCCTGTCTCTGTCCTTTATAGCTTGCTTCCTGTCTGTTGCTTTTGCCTTTGCTTGCTAGTCAGACTCCTGCAGTATGCTCATGCCTGTCTTTGATCCTGACCTGTTTCCTGTACCTGTACCTGTATTTGAGTCTGCTCACAGTAAAAGCCCTTGCTAGTAATCTGGCTTGTCCCTGGTTATTCCTGCTCCCCGGTCTCAGTCCCTGCTCCCTGTTCTTAGTCCCTGTCCTGCCCCGCCTGTCCTGTTCCAGTCTCCTCGTTGCCGACCTCTGCTTGTACCTAACTTCGCTGCCTGCCGCCTGCCTCGGACCCCTGCTTGTACCTGACTTCGCTGCCTGCCGCCTGCCTTGGACCTCTGCTTGTGACCCCTACTACGCTCGTGCTGTTCCGGCCACCGAGATCCTACCCGCCACAGGAGTCTCCCGTGACAGAAAGCAAAGGCCACTTCTGGATCTCGCTGGAACAGATTCTTCTTCTGCCTGCACCCTTTCCTGCCTGCTGCAGCAGACCACATCCGCATGGTTGAAGATAAGTACTTTCGTTTCTTTTTTGGAAATCCAAGTTGGGATTTTGAAAGGTTTTTTTGTCGTTGCTGCTAAGTGTTCTGCAAGAATTATTGCGTTCATAACGAAAAAACATTTTTTTTCTGAGACTAGAACTGTTACTACCGACTATTGCAGCTTTCTTTGAGATGTTTATTTTTGCAAAGGTTTCTGCAGGGTTTTTTGTGCCACTTTCTCCCTGAGAAGAATTCCCTATTATAAAAAAGACCCTTCCCTGCAGTACCTGTTTTTGCCATTTTGAGACTTTCATTACCTGGACAAGAATTGTCTCTGCATTGTGGGTGGGCCACTGCAGATTTTCAGACTCACATTTCTATTTAGGACGGTTACCTTGATTTACTGCTGTTCACAGGGTCTTCATTTCAAAAGACAAAAGTGCTCCCATTATTTTGTTGCTGCATGCTTTGATTTTCTTGCATCTATAGTTTTTCATATGATTGGTTCTAAGGTTTCAGGTTTACCTGCAAGTTCCCCTAAAGTTTGTTTCTCTGCAACATATGATATCCCTACGCCTGATATCAAAGGTTTCAGATTTGACTGCAGGGTTCTCTGTCTGATATTCCTATGTCAAAAGTTTCAGATCTAACTACAAGTTTACTCTGGATTAGTTTCCTGCTGTCTATGATATTTCTATGCCTGATATCAAAAGTTTCAGATTCAACTGCAGGTTTTCTTTGTCTATATGATATCCCTACGCCTGATGCATAAAGATTTAGATGTAACTGCAGGTTTTCTCTGTCTGTCTGATATCCCTACGCCTGATATCAAAGGTTTCAGATTTGACTGCAGGGTTCTCTATCTGATATTCCTATGTTCAATGTCAAAAGTTTCAGATCTAACTATAAGTTTTCTCTGTATTAGTTTCCTGCTGTCTATGATATTTCTATGCCTGATATCAAAAGTTTCAGATTCAACTGCAGGTTTTCTTTGTCTATATGATATCCCTACGCCTGATGCATAAGGATTTAGATGTAACTGCAGGTTTTCTCTGTCTGTATGATATCCCTATGCCTAATGCCTAAAGATTCAGATATAACTGCAGGTTTCTCTGTCTATGTTTTTTCCTTGCATTTATAATCTCTGTGACTGATGTTAAAGTCTTTAAGGGTCAGCTCTCCTATCTTGTGTCTCTCTGTGTCTAATATTCCTGTTGTTCATTCTAATGCTTCTGTTTTAAAAACACATTTCCTCTTTACTGGTGTCTTGGGAAGTGTGGTTTAATTATGGCTCCCACTCAAACAGTCTTGAGCAGTAAATGTGAACACAGTACCACTGATTCTTCAGAACTTCTCAAAGCAAGGAAGAAGAAGAAGAAGAAGAAGGGAGGCATTACTGTGGAAGTTGCAGAAGGAATTAAGAATGAAAATTTAACCTCAGAGTCTGCATTTGATGAAAGAGATATGCTGCAGCTTAAGGCAACTCACAGACGTAGCCCAAGAATAGTGGAAGAGAAGAAAGATGCTCCTACTCAGACGCTTCAAGCTGCACAGAAAGCGATTGATTGTCTTTATGAACGTTTAGATAAGGAGCAAGAGGCCAAGATTGCACTACAAAGCTGTCTATCTTCAGCAATTGCTAAGTGTGTTCTCCAGGAGAAAGAAAGAGAGCAGTTGGAGAGGGACAGGGTAATCCTGTCAAGTAAGCTGGAGAAGGCCTATGCTGATAATGCGCAGTACCAGAATTTCATGGCTCAAGTTGGCGCAAAACTGGAAGCCTCTGAGGAGAAGAATTGCCACTTCAACATAGAACTACGTTCTTTGAGAGAGATCTTCGAAGGATTAAATAGCAGTTTTGAAATGGTAACCCAGAAGTGCAAGAATCTCTGTGTCCAGGTCAGTGAAGGAGATAAGAAACTCCATGAATTAGGAGAGGAGAAGAAGCAGTTGGCCCAGGAAAAGTTGGATATGCAGACAGCACTGCAGAATGCAGAGAGAGTGCTGCAAGAGGAACGTGTCTCCCTGGAGCGGCGCACTCAGGCAGAGAATATGCTGCAGAGTCAGCTGCGAGAACTACGTGCACATCTGCAGGACGCCAAGGAGAGATGGGTGAATGCTGAAGAGAGACAGCGAGTATTGCAGGAGGAAAGTTTCCAGACTGCCTACAAGATAAAGATGCTGGAAGAGTATTTGAGTACCCAGTGTGTCCCCAAAGAACAGCATGAGGAGCTGAAGGTCACACTGAGCATAACCAGAGCCTCGCTGGAGGAGGAGAGGTCTGGGAGAGCACGGCCCGGTTCTGCCTCCAGCAGAAAGTCTCTTTCAGACTCTGGTTCCACAGAGACATCCCCTCTCAGTCCTCCTGGAGACGTGGGGGAAGTGGGCGACCTGAAGGAGTTTGTTCTGCGCCCCGCGCCACGCGGTGTCACCGTCAGATGTCGGATCAGCCGAGACAAGAAAGTGATGGACCGAGGACTGTACCCCACCTACTACATGCACCTGGAGCGGGACGAAAACCACAAGCTCTTTCTTCTCGCTGGGAGGAAGAGAAAGAAGAGTAAAACGTCCAACTACTTGATATCTATTGATCCGACCGACATGTCCCGGGAGGCGGGCAGTTTTACTGGCAAACTCCGATCCAACCTAATGGGGACCAAGTTTACAGTGTTTGACCGCGGTGTTAGCCCAGCCAGGGCTCAGGGACAGTCAGAGAATGCAGCGTCCCGGCAAGAACTGGCGGCTATTTGCTATGAAACTAACGTCCTCGGGTTTAAGGGTCCCCGGAAGATGGCGGTTCTCATTCCCGGAAAGAATTTCAATCACGAGCGCATCCCTTTCCAGCCACACAATGATTCGGAGAGCCTGCTGTCTAAATGGCAGAACAAGTGTCAGGAGAACATCATCGAGCTGCACAATAAGGCCCCCGTGTGGAATGATGACACTCAGTCTTACGTGTTCAACTTCCACGGGCGTGTCACACACGCATCTGTGAAGAACTTCCAGATTGTGCACGACAATGATCTGGAGTACCCTCTGCCCACTGACAAGCCACCAGAGGTGGGTCACCTTGAGTCGCCGTTTCATCAAGGCCTCCGGGAAGAGCCTGGAGGATCGTCCGGAGAACGCTCCTGAGAGGGGGGAGTAATGTCAGGATTGCCTAGACCTCCTGCCTAGCCATAGCTTCCTTGTCCACTGGGTGTGCTGCTGTCTTCTGTTGGCTCTGGGTTCCTCTGTCTGTCTGTCTTCTTGTTGCTCCTGTCTCTGTCCTTTATAGCTTGCTTCCTGTCTGTTGCTTTTGCCTTTGCTTGCTAGTCAGACTCCTGCAGTATGCTCATGCCTGTCTTTGATCCTGACCTGTTTCCTGTACCTGTACCTGTATTTGAGTCTGCTCACAGTAAAAGCCCTTGCTAGTAATCTGGCTTGTCCCTGGTTATTCCTGCTCCCCGGTCTCAGTCCCTGCTCCCTGTTCTTAGTCCCTGTCCTGCCCCGCCTGTCCTGTTCCAGTCTCCTCGTTGCCGACCTCTGCTTGTACCTAACTTCGCTGCCTGCCGCCTGCCTCGGACCCCTGCTTGTACCTGACTTCGCTGCCTGCCGCCTGCCTTGGACCTCTGCTTGTGACCCCTACTACGCTCGTGCTGTTCCGGCCACCGAGATCCTACCCGCCACAGGAGTCTCCCGTGACAGGTATCCTAGACCTCCTAAAGGAGTCCTGGGAGGAACAGCAGTCCCCTTCTAAGAATACCCTGCAATATGTACTAGACCTTAGGAAGCGCCTAGATGTGGTCGGCCATTTTTCCAGGGAGAATCTTAGATCAGCCCAGGACAGTCACGAGAGACATTGCAATCAGAATGCTCGCATGAGAGTGTTTCACCCAGGAGACCAGGTGATGTTATTGTTACCCAGTTGCGAGAGTAAACTCCTGGTCAAATGGCAGGGCACATTCGAAGTACTCCGCCGTACAGGTGATGTGGATTACGAGATCGCTCAACCAGGGTCCAGGAAGGGTAAACAAATTTACCATGTGAACTTGCTGAAACCTTGGAAGATTCAGCGGTCTCTATTCATCCACCCGGTGGAGGAGGAAACGGACTTAGGTCCTCAGCCTCCACGGGAGAACATCGTGAGTGACGATAAAATCCCAATGGGTAAACAGTTGTCCTCTGAACAAAAAGGGGACTTAGCAATAATTACACAATTCCAGGATGTTTTTTCTGACTTACCAGGACAAACTAACTTAATTTCCCATGCAATCGAGACAGCACCTGGGGTAAAAGTACGTTCCCGTCCTTATAGGTTGCCTGAAAGTCGTAGGCCTCTGGTAAAGAAAAGGAGGTACAAGAAATGTTACACTTAGGAGTGATTGAGGAATCATGCAGTGAGTGGTGTAGTCCACTAATTATGGTCCCTAAACCCGATGGGAAGGTAAGATTTTGTGTGGACCTCCGAAAGGTCAATGCGGTATCCAAGTTTGACGCATATCCGATGCCAAGGGTGGACGAATTAATTGATGCTCTTGGTAACGCGGAATATATATCCACGTTGGACTTGACAAAAGGATACTGGCAAATACCCTTAGAGGAAAAGTCCAAATGCAAAACAGCCTTTGCCACTCACATGGGTTTATACCATTTTGTGACAATGCCATTTGGACTGCATGGAGCCCCAGCCACATTTCAGAGACTCATGGATAAGGTACTGAGGCCCCATAGGACTTATGCCTCAGCCTACCTAGATGACATTGTCATTTATAGTAAAAGGGAAAGGGGGGATCCTCAGGCGCGTTGTTCTGCTTGTGGCTCCAGGACATATATGAACGTAGGAAATAAAAGAGAGAGGGGGACCACAATGAGGAAAAATTCAATACACATAGATACCTTGGATCTCTTTATGGGGGTAAATAATAAATAAGGGAGGAGACACACTCACATTAGGTGTCTGATCTTGGTCAGATGACTAATCCTCTTTTGGGGGAGAGGGAGAGCCCCCTGATGATTCCTCAGAAAATAGGGAAAAGAGGGGAAAAAATAGTGTAATAACGTTTATTAACATAAAGAAAAATAGAGATTTATAGTAAACACTGGCGGGCCCATCTAAATAGGCTGAAAGCGGTCCTCAAATCTCTAAGAGAGGCAGGGCTCACAGCCAACCCTAAGAAATGTGCCTTGGGTAAGGCAGAAACCAAATACTTAGGGTATGCAGTGGGAGGTGGAAAAGTAAGGCCACTAGCCGACAAGGTAGTTGCCCTGAAAGAAGTTCTGACCCCCCAAACAAAAACGCAGGTACGCGCTCTGCTGGGTTTAGCAGGGTACTACCAGCGGTTCATCCCCAACTATTCGGAAGTGGCATCCCCTTTAACGGACCTCACAAATAAGTGTGCCCCTACACACGTGGTGTGGTCAAGGGATTGTCAGAGAGCCTTTGAGGACATAAAAAGGTGTCTATCAGAGGGTCCCATCCTTAGAAGCCCAGACTTCAACAGCCCTTTTATAGTGCAAACAGATGCATCAGAGATAGGGCTAGGGGCAGTGTTGTCACAACAGTTTGAGGGAGTTGAACATCCTATCCTTTTCCTGAGTAGGAAATTGTTCCCAAGGGAAAAAAACTACTCAGTGATTGAGAAAGAGTGCCTCGCAATAAAGTGGGCAATTGAGGCTTTGAGGCATTACCTGGCAGGAGTCCATTTTACTTTGGTGACGGATCATGCTCCACTAAAGTGGTTAAATAGCATGAAGGATTCCAATGCTAGATTGACTAGGTGGTATATGGCCCTCCAACCCTTCTCATTTGAGATTCAGTATAGGCCGGGAAAAGAGAGCGCAAATGCTGACTTCTTTTCTAGAGAAGGGGTGGTTGGTCGGGCTTCAGCCGTGCGTAGCCCCAGCCACACACTAACAGGGGAGGAATGTGACAGGGTAAATAAAAGCCACCAGCTATATGCCTGGAAAACCTATGTCTGGTCTGCAGTGCAGCACTGACTAGGTTAACTTCAGCTGGGAACCTCAGGACAATTAGATGGATCCCAGCTGCCTAATCAAGGTGTGTTAAAACCCAGGCTGTAGACACATGGAGCCTGGCTGGTGAGGAGAGAGGAGTAAGCTGCTAAAGATTACTGAAATAAGGTCTGAGTAGCAAAGTAGTTGTATTGTGAACTGTCTGTCCCCTGCATAGAAAAGGGTAGCTACCTTATATATAAACTGTCTGCTAAAGAGAAACTATTTTGTTTGATTTGCTGAAGAAAAAGCCATTTTCGTTTGTTGCTGAAGAAAAGTCATTTTCGTTTGTTGCTGATGTTTTGTGTGCTGTATATCTTTTAAGGCTAAATAAATAAGCCTTGTCAAGAAACCCACGTGTGTAGTTGCATGTACCCTGCAACAAGATGTTTTGCAGGTTGTGATACCTTTTATTGGACCAATATAGCAATCATATAAACTTTTCTTTAAAAAAAAAAATCATATCTTTAAATTACTAGCAATAGCTGTTAAATGTATGTGTATGTATTTTTTTTAATGCCAGCTCAAAAACTCTATAAATAGTCAATTTTTCTACAGTAATATGTCTATTAGCTTTCCTTATATGATTCATTAAATAACAAATAATGTTACAGTCTAGAAGGAAATGCTTAGAAGTACAATTTTCTCTTGTCAACATGATTTCTCCTCTGATGTACATTTTTTTCCAATGGACATTTTCTGATTTACAAAAAAAAAAGAGGATTTTGTTGAGTGTACTCAACAAATAACTCCTACAATAATCTTTCACTTTAATTTCAATTTCTTTCCCCCCATTTGTTCCTTTTGTTTTTTTAACATACAATACGTTTGCTTTGTTCTAGGTAATTAATGACATACTTCCAGGTCTTGCTAAGAAAAAGCTGGATGCCGTTATCGCCGAGTCTCAAGATGCCCAATTCAAACTCGAATTTTTTCCTTCTGCAACAATAGACTACGTAAATAATTTGATATTCCTGGATGAGATTCAAGACAGGGTAAGTAAAGGCATATGGATTGAAAGTATAGTTTCAAAATGGAACATAACATGGTCGCTTGGCTTGGGAAACATTGAAAGGTTTTCCCAATAGCAATGTACAGTTAAGTTGTATTTGGATTATTTTGTTTGTGGTAAATTTGCCAAAAATATTCCACTCTAAAAACATAAGAAAACATATAAAATACACGTGGTCCTCGCTTTCCGACGGTCCATTATCCGTCAAACAGATTATTCGACGCCAGATAATACATTCATCTGACGTCGGAACGGATTATCCGACGTGCACCACCACGGATTAATATTGGATCCGACCCTCCGCAATCCCACAGCAGTTTGAGGGAGGGATTCCGGTGGATATCCGAGTCCCGTCTGTAGGTTTATCTCCAACCAATTAGGTGAAATTAAATGTTGGACCTTATAAATGTTCTCAATGTGCTCCTTGTTTAGTCTTTAATGTTGCAGGCCTTCAGCTACCAACAGTTCATTTCATATTAAGGAACAAAACTTAAATCACTGTCTGCTGAATGGGTGTTGAACCCTTGTAAAATTACATTGCGAGGGACAGCAATTATGTGAAAACTGAATTACTAAAATGACAAGAAGAAATTAGATCTGCCATACTTTTAAATATCAGGGAAGGCAATAGAAATGCTGTTAAAACTAAAACAAACGTGAATCTCAAGAATTAAAGAGTAAAATGTAAATTCAAAGATAAATAGATTAAACTAGTCACCTAATTAGTTTATTATGAAAAAAGTTGATTAAGAACAAATGTACAAGTGCTTTATTCATTTTGAAATGCAACTCTTGTATCATAATCAGAAATGCCATATTTTGTGTAATTTTACTTTATGATAATCTATTTAAAATGTATTTTTGTCTCTTATTTATTTTTCACCTCATGTGATAGCAATGTTTTGTATTATATAAGAAAACCACAATTTCATCAAACAATTACTAAGATTGTTAAAGGTTTATAATTCTTTCAATGTGGTTTTCAGATTGAAATTCTAGAGGAAGAGTCCAATGTTATATCACAGATGTTTCAGCTCATTGACAAATACCTTGTGCCCACACCTCCAGAAGATTTTGCAGTGTATGCTACTCTTAAGCCATCAATTATTGCTGTTCGAAATGCCATTGACAAGTCTGTCGGCGAAAGAGAGGGTAGCATTGAAAAATTCTCTCGTTTTCTGGACAAAGATATTGCTGAATTAAACAAAGAAGTAAAGGTTGTGAATATTCAGTCACAGGTATGATTGATTATTAACTTTCTGGAAATGTTGAAATTTTCAAAAAGTTTTAGGAGGATATATATATATATATATATATATATATATATATATATATATATATATATATATATATATATATATATATACACACATTTACCTCTTCAGGGTATATTTCACAGAACATTTGTATGCATTTAGCACAGGGACCTGCTATTGAGACTTACCTTGACGTTGGTTAGCAGGCTTGGCATTATTTGATCAAAAGATGTAACCAAAAGTCTCCTTTGTCTTACAGATTTAGTTTGCACTATGTATACTGTATTTATTTCCCCATTTATTGCTATCCCAATGGGAGAAGCGCACGGAATTCACTTTCTGTTTTTTCATATATACATATACATATATCAAGGATTACATATGGACATTTCATGTTGCGTCCCTTTGCATCAGTGTACCGAAAGACTTTACATAAGCTTTAAATAGAGGAATCATTGAACAATTTTGAGACTGAGCCAAAGAGCAGTTAGGGCAGGAGTGTCACAATATTGTGATGGGATGCATGTGTTGGTTTTTTCCCCTTTACATTTGTTTCAATGAAATCAAGGTGGTGTTAACTTCTGTGAGAGATTAGTGTTGGTGTGAAGAAACACAAAAAATAATTCTTAACTTTGCAACCTTGCAAACAAAAGCAAGAGAATATCCTTTTCAAAGAGCAGATTGCACTTTTAAGTGGCGACCCTATTTGGAAAAAAAAGTGTTGTATTTGTACATGTTCAGTTTATATGGGATTGACTTCAATAATTTTTTTGAAGTGAAACTTCCTTAGTGGCACCTCATTCGAACTGGGGCAAAAAAGAATTGTGGAGACAGAAATGAAACGGATGTGACGTCAGTGCTGGCAGTTGAGGCCGGGCTGTGTTCTGGCTCAGCCCGACCCCAACACTGACATCACACCAGCTCCAAAAATCAGAATCGGCGGCGGCGGCGATAGCCACCGGCGCCGCTCCTAATGGCCCCCGCTCCCCCCACACGGCCGCAGACATATGCGGCGGCGGCGGCGATAGCCGCCGGCGCCGCTCCTAACGGCCGGCAGCAATTTCCCCCAGTTGGAGATGGGCACGGGCGGCATCCGGGGCAGTGGGGACCGGGCCCGGCTCTCTGTCCCAGCCGCACGCCAAGCTCAAATGACAGTAGTAGCTCTGTACTCCATCGGGGGCGAGTGCTTCCGCTGCACGGTGATGGGGGCAGCATCTACTGCTTGAACCGAGCGGCACCCTGCAAGTCCCCCTGACCCCGGAGCAAACACACTCAAACACACTGACACAAACAAACACACATAAATACATACACATACCTCCGCAGGTGGGCTTGCTGCCACAGGATACACGGGCTGGAGACTCCTCTGCCGCGGGGCTGGACACTCCTCTGCCGCCGGGCGGGAGACTCCTCGTCCGCCGGGCGGGAGACTCCTCTGCCGCGGGGCGGGAGACTCCTCTGCCGCGGGGCGGGAGACTCCTCTGCCGCGGGGCGGGAGACTCCTCTGCCGCTGGGCGGGAGACTCCTCTGCCGCCGGGCGGGAGACTCCCCTGCCGCCGGGCGGGAGACACAGACAGAGCTCCCCCCGCTGGGCTCACTCACGTACAGGCAGCAAGGGGAGCTGTTCAGCTGCCGTCAACCTCTGCGCAGCCCGCGCCGCGCATGCGCAGTAGTCATGGCGACCCTGTCGGACGCCACGCATGCGCAGAAGCGTCTGGCAGCGGCGCCGTTAGGTGATGTGAGGGGGTGAAGGGGGGTGATGTGAGGAGATGAAGGGGGGTGATGTGAGGAGGTGAAGGGGGGTGATGTGAGGGGGTGAAGGGGGGTGATGTGAGGGGGTGAAGGGGGGTGATGTGAGGTGCCGGGGGGTGATGTGAGGTGAGGAGGTGTAGGGGGTTAATGTGAGGTGCCGGGGGGTGATGTGAGGTGCAGGGGGGTGATGTGAGGTGCAGGGGGGTGGGTGATGTGAGGTGCAGGGGGGTGACCTGAGGTGCAGGGGGGTGACGTGAGGTGCAGGGGGGTGACGTGAGGTGCAGGGGGGTGACGTGAGGTGCAGGGGGGTGATGTGAGGTGCAGGTGATGTGAGGTGCAGGGGGATATGTGAGGTGCAGGGGGATATGTGAGGTGCAGGGGCATATGCGAGGTGCAGGGGGGGTGCGCATACATCACACATGCACGCACACAGAGTCACACATGCACGCACACAGAGTCACACGCACACACACACAGTCACACGCACACACACACACACACAGTCACACGCACACACACAGTCACACGCACACACACAGAGTCACATGCACGCACACACAGTCACATGCACACACACAGTCACACGCACACACACACTGTCACACGCACACACAGTCACACGCACGAGGAATTCACACCTAGTGCAAATAGCTAATACAGGGGATGTGTGCCGAGCACGCACCTTCAAAGTCAAAATTTATTTGCGTTTTGTCAATGAAATTGTATTTTGATTTTTAATTAAAACATCACAAACACAATTTCTGTGACAAAAGTCAAAGAAGTTTCACTTACTATGCGCGTGCACAGCACACACAGCTTTTTTTTACTCAGCAAGTAACCACCAGGTTTATTTGAAACAGATCTTTCAATCTAAAGATTTGGGACTATCAGAAGTTAAAGAATTAGTCTAGAAGCTACAGTAATATAAAAGCCTCCTTTGAATCGCTGGATCTGATAATGGAGGAGACTTGGAATTATTGCAAATAACTATTTTGGACACTCATTTCTAACACTGAGAACTGGTGAACTATTTGAGATGTTTAACATAGTTTCCAATTTAAATTGTACCGTAGCTCTAAATTAAGGGCTCTGTTGCTTTAAATGCAGAATTCACTTGTTTATGACCTGTCTTTTCATTACATATAACATGGTTAATTTATAAATAATTTGTGAGCATTGTGCCACTACAGGTTTCCCCCCCACCATTTCACTGAATTTCTAAGGGCATTGTCTCTGATTCATGATTTTTTTTTGTATTGGATAGCCAATCATGTAAAGAAACACTGCAGGATTTATTGATATTAATTATTATTTATATAGTCATATATAATTACATATATAAATATAAATGGGAAAATAATTATATATAAAATATTAATTGTAAACGGGCTAACTTGCAATATTAAATATTCAACTAGAAACAGCATCATTTATATTCATTATACATTATATTCAAATAATTTGATTAATTTAGAAAAAAGTTCTAAAATGCATAAAAAATACATTCCTTTTACAGGACCCACAGATTCTGGATGTTGGAGCTGACCAAACAAAAGTGAAACAAATATTAACAGACTTACAAACGATTATAGATGAGTTACAGAAGCGTGCATTTCAGTACAAATCTTACCAGAAGAAGTTCAAGGTGAATGTGGCTTTCTAAGGCATTCTTTTACATTTAGATCTAAAATTAACTTACATTCGCTGCATTAATCGAATGCAGCATGTCAACCTCAGTAGAGTTTTATTTCAAATTGTACTTATTTGTTGATTTTCAAAGTTATACTGTAGTTCTATTTCTATGTTGTAATGGATATTTGGAAAAAATGTGGGTTAAATGTAGTATAGTAGATGAATGTTATGTAGTTTTTTTTTATTGCTCTAATTAATATTTTCATATTTGTTATTTTTATTGATAAAATTTCTATTTTCTCTAACAATACACTTTTTTTGGCTTGAATACGCGACCCCAGTCATTAGAGCCTACACTTAAAGCAGCATTTCCTCCTACTCATTTATTTTCTTTTTCGCTTAACAGAATTGGAACTGGGGAGTCCCCCAGAGCTGAAGTGTACTACTTTTAGCTTCAGGGATCCTCTGTGTTCCTGAGATACTTATTGGTTTAGTTACCTGTGTTCCTGCTCCCTATAGGGAAATCAAAATGGTCTGCAAATCTCGCAGACCCCAAGGGCTGATAGGAAGCCTCAACATCATGCATTGTAGCTTCCTGTTGGATGACCGTTTAAATGTTCAGAGAGTTACAGGTAACTACTCTGGTATCATTGGAACCAGGGCGTTTTCGGGAGCTAAAAGTATAAGCTCAAGAAGATCCCCCTGGTTCGAATGCTGTAAAAACATATATACAGTATGTGGAATAAGTGGGATTATTGTTTTAAAGGTGCAGTCCCACGTATTAGGACATTTTGAAAATAATTTACCCGTCTACTTTGCTTCCCCATTCAAATCCAACTGTATTTAAAGAAACCATATGGCGGTTTTTGTTTCTATGATAATTCATTGCATGTTGAATTTCTTAAGGGCCCCCTAATAAGGGATGTTTGTCAATCAAGTGTTAGCCCAACCTGTCCCTGTCAGAAAGCCAATCTAGATAAGGGGAGGGGGAGAGAGGGAACACACAGTGACATCACACAAAAGGAAACAGCCAGAGAGAATCAAACCCCTCAAGTTTGACTAAATAGTTATACACCACAAGGCACCTTCCATGACTAAAGATACTTTATTAAAGCCTATCTATTTGAATGGGACATACAGTAGGGGACAATATTTACTGTCAAGCTGGAAGGTGCCTTATGGAGTAACCCTTGTAGTACATTCACAAAATTATTGGATCATCTTCTTGTATAAGAGTAATTCAATTCTACAAAAAACGAGTTTTATTTGCTTTTGCATTTAAAGGTTGAAGTGACGAAGTTTGATGCTCTGGAAGAAGTAAGCGCAGAAATAAAACTGAAGCAGCTTCTGTGGGATTCTGTTTCTGAATGGGATGTTCTTCAGGCTGAGTGGATGGAGGTAAAAATGCAGTGTCAAGTGGGTAGTGCCACTGACAGGGAGAGAGAGCTGTGCACAGGTGACCACCGATTTATGGTCGATCTGCCAGCCCCCCTCCTCTGCTAGGCTCAGTCTTATTCCCCCCCCCCCACACACACACTCAACAACTTACCCTTTCTCTCGCAACAATCTCCTGGTTCCCTGCTTAACAATTTGCTGCATCTCAAAACCCCGCTTGCATGCTCAATAACAACCCGGGCCCAGGTGAAGACTCTAGTTCTGAGCACCGTGAAAGCTGTCAACAGTCCTTTATGTGGGTGCCCAGTTTACCAAAATGTATTTTCTGTTTGTGCTTCATCTTCCAGTCTAAATTTGAAACTCTGGATCCAGAGCAGCTGAATTCACAAGTTCTTAAATATGCCAAGTTTGTGAATCAATTGGAAAAAGGATTGCCGACAAATAATGTTGTGCCACGGCTCAAAGAGAAGGTGGAAATGATGAAAGCAAAGGTAACAGTTATTTTAATTGCATGTACAGATGCAGCGGCCGTTATTCGAACACTTCACACGTTGTATACCTCGAAATACCCATCTCATGGTGCAGGATTTCTTCCAACCGTACCGCCTTAAGATGCGAGTGCAGAAAATGGCATTTTAGTGTTCTGGTTTTTAAACACCTGAAATTGACACAGTAGCACAGTACTGTACACATTACAATTCATTCATTTCATTGCATTTAATTGCACACAATCCATGAAATATAAACAAAGCAACCGCGATAAACACGTGTGTCTGGGTCGATTGGCTGCTTTAATGCTGCGTGGAGTACAGCAGCGCACACGAAAACGACTCCGTGATTTGTTTGAATACCGTCCGCTGCATCTGTACAGGTAGGGTAAACTTGTACTTATGCTTTTATTTGTGATGCGTTTGCAATGTTGGTTACTTTTTATAACTAACATAAAGGGCAATATTTACTAAGAAGTACTACTCCATAAACCACCTTCCATGTTGGAAGACATCTCTACCTGATTAGGCTGTAACGGGTCATAGAAAAGTGTGCTTTTATGTGTGTGAAATGTGAAAATGAACGCTTCTAAATTAAAAAAATAAAAGATGTGAAAAGAACAAGTCCAAACTTGTTGCCTATATGAAGTTTCTCATTTGAATCCCTAATAGCTATGCATTGATTTTTAATTGGACATAAGATGTCACGTGACTGTATACTACTGTTTTGACCTTCACTGCCTGAATTTATATATACTGTATATACATACACACATATATATACACACATATATTATATATATATATATATATATATATATATATATATATATATATATATATATATATATATATATATATATATATATATATATATATGGAAAAAAAAACAACAGGCGCACTCATAGTGTATTAGGTATCAAAAATGTATATGGGACTGATTAAAATATAGATTGCGCACTCACAAACATCACAGGAACAAGGGCATGTAGGAATCTTAGCTCAATCGCCAACAATGACTGCAGGGTCCCAATAGAATATCAGGTGTCTGTCTGAGGGCTCCACCATGTGCTGCAGGGGCCGGTGAATGGCTTCCTAATGCCGAGTGCTCCGTGCACTTCCTTGTTCCAGCCTCTCTGCTCACCAATACTGTGAGTCATCACTGAGAGGAGCTACAGTCTATTCAGGAGTTCACTGTGACATCACAATTCACGCAAGATCTTGGTGAGCAGAGAGGTATTGCGGTTGCCTGCTGGTGAGCAGTGAAAGCTGATTGGAGGTGTATCCGGAGGGAGTCTCTTACTGAGACGCTGATTTTAACATCACCTGGCTCCGGTGGCTCCAATACATCCTGCTGAACCAACGGACACACCAGAGGTGGCACCAACGGGACGGGCTGGTGTAGTTCCTCTACAACTTCAAGGTGATTGAGTATATCTCATAAATGCATATTTATTTACTCTGTTTGTGAGTGCGCTTTTTATATTTTATTACCCTATAAATACCTTTTTATACTTTACTACACTAGGAGTGCGCCTGTTTTTTCTTTTGTTATATATATATATATATATATATATATATATATATATATATATATATATATATACATACATATATATATACAGTGGTCGACAAATCACCAAAAAATCTACTCGCCACACAAAAAAATCTACTCGCCACCTAGTACCAAATGTGTGCTGCTTGGGCCAATAGGAGCTCGCCACGATGTTAAATCCACTCGCCCGGGGCGAGCAAATGTATAGGTTTGTCGAACACTGTATATATATACTGTATATAGAACAACAGTCCAGCACACTCAATTTTAAACATAGTGAAAGGAGTATTTATTGCAATGAGATCTCATTGTAATAAACACTCCTTTCACTTTATTTATGTAGCCCTCCTTGCTCTGCTCTAAAGGAGTTTACATCGAATTGAACTACATACATGGCAATGCTCAGTCTCTCATACCTGTTTAGGGTGCAGGCTGGGCATGAATTTACAGATAGAATAATGATGGGTGCCAAGAACTTTATTCACATCTGTTTATAATTCTTGCCATACAAAAAACAGACTTCACTTTGGACATTAACTGGTGGCAAACAATATGGTTACTGAACTTCTTCCACTGGTAGCTCTCACTCCTTCGCTGGGGAGGTACTTACACTTGTTTCAATTAGTATTGGTTAAATTGACAATCTCCTGCATAGCGTCAATAATGTTCTATCTCAGGTGGACTCATGTGGGGTAAACACTCCTCTCTCTGGGATCAGTATCCGTTACTTTGTACAGCATACCTAGTCCACATATCTAGGATCGGGAGTTTACTAACGACCTTCCGGTGGAGACGATCCAATTATCCTCCGGAGCTACTACTCCTGTTGAGCACATGCTTACTCCTCTTATTGCATGAGAGCAATCTTGGGCACTTGGGCGATTACTATGGGCGCTAACTATGTAGGGCCTGTTCCGTAACAGAAAACAATAAATGGTTATAAGACATCCTTAATACACATAACTACACATAAACATATATACATTACTTACGTTGAGGCCCTCTACCTGAACTCTGAGGAATCTGCTTCTAGAATATTGAGTGGAGTTATATATCTCCCTATAGTGACATCACTGGACACAAGAGGTCAAATGATGGGGAGCGGCAACACCAGTGTGATCCCACCTGGTTTACCCATTAAGGCCGTTAACCCCTTACACTAATTAGTAGTTCCCAAAGGGGGGCTACATTTAAAATCTAGTGTGTTGGACTATTGTTCTATATGCTACTGCTTTTTAGCCCTTGCACCTCATAGCGATCTTAATTCGGAGTGTCGGCATACTTTGTTCATATTTTTATACTGTACATATGCTGTACCAAAACTGCCAACATAGGAGAAGCCAAAAGATACCAGTATATTTGGCTTTAGTTTGTTTCTGTTTAGCTCTACATTTCTTCACATACATACATTATTTAAAGTGTAACATCTGTGCACTAGAGTACATTAAATTATTGTAAGCGTACAATAATTATCAGCATCGATAGTAACTGTTACATAGCGATCAAGCCTTTCTATGTTTGACTTAATAATTATAAGAAACATACTATTCTCTGTTTCAGGTTCCTGTGATTACAGATCTAAGAAATCCATGTTTGAAACCAAGACATTGGGCTACATTAGAGGAAAATATTAATGCAACTCTGATAGACACTGAGAATCCATTGTCTCTTGAAAAGTTAATTGAGATACACACATTTGAATATGCCCAGGATATTCAGGATGTTTCAGGACAAGCTTCTGGAGAGGCTTCGTTAGAGGCAATACTTAAAAAGGTACAGCATTTTTTTTTTAATATACAAATGTCAGTTATATTAGGAAATATTATTGCAACAAACCTGCATCAGAAATGTTAGGGGAAATAACTAAATATCCATTATACTGTACTGAGATAGCTCATTAATGCCAACAATTGATACATATTCAGTTAATGTTAGTTTATTCATCCCAATGCGACTGTTAGGAACCTGTTGGTGTATATCGTTTTCAAACAAGCATAAATTCTAGTTCAAATTCAGCATACTTTTCAATTTGCATAAATTTCATGAGCGTTTCATATAAGATTGTGCTTGTGCCTTTAACCGCTTGCATTGTAAGAGTTAGTTCCTCTAACAGCACACTAGCTTTTATTCAGACATAAGTGTTGGAGCTATTACTGGTTGCCTGCAGAACCGTGCTGCTGACATTATCACCGCTGTATAAGAAACAAATATTATTATCATATGCTACACATAAACTATATTGAACAATCCCAAACATAATAATGTATTGTGTTGTACATTGATGTAACCAAAGCATTCATGCTACAAAGTAAAACATGTTAAAAATTAAATTAAGAAATGCAACATAAGGATCATTTGTGTCCATTCTAATGAAGCTCTTGTTTCTCACTCATGTCATGCCATGTAACTTGTCCATTTGCCTTTTTTGCACCTATGATATGATAACAACATAAATACAGTAGATGCCCAGAGTGACTTATTGTTTCATGAAATAAACTAAAGTGACTCATATATGCTACATTTTGTACAGGGATTAGTACATTTTAAAGACTGATACTGGGAAAAGGGCAAAAATTGAATCTTTTACAAAAGATAGCAAAAAATAGATGGCAAACACGAGCCATTCGCAAGCTTTAATATAAAGGCTTATTAAAGCTAACATCTGTAGATATTAAAAATGCTGTTTTCGCATTATATGCAAAAAATGTATAGCCTCTAGAATTAAATGTAAAGTCTTAGTCATGACATACAAAGGTCTCAATGACACTACCCCCCTTACATCTAAGCCCTCATCCACAAATACATAGCTACACGCCCCTACGTTATGCCCACGACGTTCATCTTTCCTCCCACCTTATTACCTCCTCTCACTCCCGCCTGCAAGACTTCTCCCGTGCTGCCCCCTCTCCCTGGAATTCCATACCACGGTCTGTCTGACTCTTCCCAAGCTTTCAGATGTTTAAATACTCCCTGAAAACTCACTTTTTAAGGAAGCCTACTCGCCATACCTCTAACATCACCCTCCCCTCCCCCTCCAGCCCCATTACGACCAACTGTGTGGCTTGACCAATCTCCACCCTACGTAACATCCCTTCCCCCCCCCCCCAACAAAAAAATCCTTAAGGGCTTCAACTGTCAGGCTGGGCCATATTCTAACCTGAGCCGCACCTTATACTACAATAAGTAGCCACCTTGCCTTCTTGTTTCAACATTGACCCTCATTCCTTCTGGACCAGGGGTCTCCAAACTATGGCCCGGGGGCCACATTAGGCTCCCCACAAGATTTTATCCGGCCCGCAGCAACATGAAATATTTATATTTTTTTGCTCATTATATTTCATTTCCCAGTGTCAGCACGGCATCCTTTGTTTGTAATTGTCACATTTCTCTTTTGTTCTGAATCACCCCAAAAAGATCAAAATAAAACCTATTCATTAATTTATAAAATATATAAATATATAAAAATTATAAAAAGATTTTTTTTTCCTTTGGCCCGCGCAAATGCGAAGAGTATACGATGTGTTCCTTGTACTGAAAAGTTTGGAGACCACTGCTCTAGACCAGCGGTGCGCAATCTGTGGGGCGCGACCCCCAGGGGGGGCGCGAGACTGCCGACGGGGGGCGCGGGGTTTACAGAGGCCCCGCGCGCTTCCCGAAGGCACTTAAATTAAGTGCCGGGGGAGCTGCAGGCCCTCTGTAAACCATACTTACCCGTGGCTCCGGCGGCTTCCTCCCGGCGTCGCCATGGCAACGCGGCGTCAAAATGACGCTGCGAGGTCATGTGACGTCACGTTGCTATGGCAACGTGACGTCATTACGCCGGTGCGAGGGTAAGTTGGGGTTGGGGGGGGCGCGGGAGTGAGGGGACAGCCGGCAGGGGGGCGCAGGGAAAAAAGTTTGCGCCCCCCTGCTCTAGACTGTAAGCTCTCACGAGCAAGACCCTCATTACCTTGTTGTATCTGTTTGCGCATGTTGGTCCTCATCTATATGTAACTGTTTTTGTAATATACATAACTCTCTACCCCATTGTACCGCGGTGCAGAATATGTTAGCGCTTCACAAATATATGATAATAATAATAATAATAATAATGTATACATGACTTTTCCTATGTGAGACGGGCAGGCAACTTATTGGACAAGGAAAAAGCAGAGGTACAGTATTAAACAAATTCATTGCCTCTCTATTTACGAAGGAAGAATCAATTGCAATAGTAGTGCTGCAGGAGGAAGCCACAACCTCTATATTAACAAACAATTGGTTAACTGAGGAAGAAGTTCATAGGCGCTTCACCTGGCCCCAATGGCATCCTGTACATCCAAGAGTTCTTAAGGAGTTATGTTCAGTAATAGCTAAACCATTACCTTTAATATTCAAGGACTCAATTTCCACAGGCTTAGTACCACAAGACTGGCGTAAAGCAGACGTGGAGCCTATATTTAGAAAGGGAGCTAGAACCCAACCAGGGAATTACAGACCTGTAAGCCTGATATCAATTGTGGGGAAGCTACTAAAAGGTTTAGTATGGGATAATAATCAGGAATACCTAATGGAAAACAAAATTATTAGTAATAGTCAGCATGGATTTATGTATGTATTGTGATGCCCACACCACGTTGCAGTCTCTTTTAGTCCCAATTTAAGGCAGGAAACACTGTATTTCTCTATATAGGGTTAAATCATACAACAGGCCCACCGTCCCTTTAAATCCAAACAAAACACAAAATAAACTCCTACTCCTCTTAGGAGACTAACTGTACATTCAGCTTCAACCCCTTTCTAACTCGGATGGACAGCAGAGCTGGTTCCACCCCAAACAAATACTATTATTGCTGAGCATATACAGTCTCTGTACGTAGTAAATAAGGGTTTTTGCTTATCTGTTAGTCCTTTGGAGCAGACATCCCCACTTTAGCACGGTCTGTCGGCCACACATGAGCTCGCATACCCACGCGGTCCCTGAGTCCCTGCTATGATCCTCCCCGTTCCCTCTCTCCCGCAGTGCCCGCATCACCTTCCCCTGTGGTGGCATCCGTCCCGTTGCCTCCTCTCTGCGTGGTACCTGCGGCACGGCGTTCCGCGCGCCTGGTGACGCACCCGACTCGTGCACTCCCGCAGCTCACGGGGGGCGCGCCCACATGCCCCTCCGCTGACTCCCCTGTTCCCTCTGCTCTACCTTTGCTCGCCATCGCACGGGCACAGGCCGCGCGCGCGTTCCCCTGCTCTTGGCTTCCTCCCCCTCCTGCGGTCTTCCCTTGCTCCGTGCGGGCCGCTCCTCTGTTGCAGCCGGTGCGTGCGCATCCCCAGCTTACAGGGGGCGCGCGCACAGACTCCTCTTATCAGGCTTCCCCTGTCTCCACCTCCCAAGCCTTGGGGAGAGGCCATTCCTCTGACTGCCCCTTTTGTCTCCTCCTCTTCTCTCCCTGACCTATCTCTACCTTCTCCCACTTCTCTCTCTACTCCTCCCCTCTCTGTCACTGGTGCACCTTCCTTTATAATCCCTGTCTGTCCACTTCTTCCTCACTCTGCATAGTTCCTGTTTCCCTGTGTGTACCTGTCCTATGCTGTGCTCCCTCTCCGTTCCTGTGGTTTCCTGCTCCCGTGCTATCTTGGATTTCCCTGGCTTTGACCCCTGCTTGTCCTGGACTACTCTGCTCTCTGGTATCCCTGTTAACCCTGCTACGCATACTACCTCGCTTACCTCTGGCTTCCTAGGACCTGACTTACCCTCTGACGACTCTACCCTCTGGACTGCTGAACATTGGCAAACGGACACGACTATTCTTACGGACATCCCCAAGCATTGCAAGTGTACTCTAACAAATCTTCCAACAGGCCCAGCAACGCTATACCACAATCTGGGCTCGCTCCCACTGCTGTGGGTGTGTGGTATCATACCGTTCCCACCTCAGTACTGGGGTCTAGCTTGGTCTGCGGGAATACAGGCGTGACAGCATCTCTCCGCTCCCCCCTTCGCATCTCTCCCCCCTTCCCTTCGCATCTCTCCGCTCAGCACTGCCTCTCTCTCCCCATTGGTCAGAGCAGGGTCATGTGACACTGCTCTGAGCTCCGAAGTCAAACTCCTTTGTCTCCCCAAGCACCAAGCTTTTGGAGAGCGTAGGTGCCCGTGCCTGAGCGCGGGCACGCCGCGTGAGCCTGGACAGGAAGGTAAAGAGTTAAGGAGGTAAGCGCATCAAGCACCAAGCGCGCTCAGCACCAGCGGGGACACAGCCTTAGAGTTAGCAGTAGAGGGACAGAGGAAAGGGCATATCTTGGCAATGTTACGGAGGTAAAACCAACAGGTTTATGCTACATTGCGAATGTGAGAGGAGATTGTGAGGGAAGAGTCAAGTGTGACCCCTAGGTATCTTGCTTGTAGTGCTGCCAACAGTAATGTAAAAGGGGGCAGTAGAGCCAGATTTGAGAGGAAATGTGAGGAGATCCGTCTTGGACATGTTAAGTTTGAGTCGGCGGTGGGCCATCAAGGTTAATCTAGCAGAAAGACATTCAGAGACTTTGGTCTGTACAGCAGGTGTAAGGTCAGGGGTTGAAAGGTAAATTTGTGTGTCGTCAGCATAGAGGTGATATTTAAACCCAAGAGATGTGATTAGGTCACCTAGAGAAAGTGTGTACAGAGAAAAGAGAAGAGATCAAAGGACAGAGCACTGGGGTACCCACACAGAGAGATCGACAGAGGAGGAGGGGTTAGCAAATGAGACACTGAAAGTACGATGGGAGAGGTAAGAGAAAATCCAGGATAGAGCTCTGTTATGGAGTATGGAGAATGAGTGTGAGAATGAGTAAGAGTATGGAGAATGTGAAGTAGAAGAGGGTGGTCCACAGTATCAAAGACTGCAGAGAGGTTGAGTAATATGAGCAAAGTGTAATGACCTTTGTCTTTTCCAGCATGGAGGTCATTAGTTACTTTTTTGAGGACTGTTTCAGTGGAGTGAGCAGTACGGAAGCCAGATTGTAGAGGGTTTAGGATAGAGTAGGTGGGGAGAAAGTGGAGCAAGAGAGAGAACATAAGAGAGAACGTTGCCCTTCAACGGCTTTAGAGGCAAAAGGCAGGAGAGACACAGGGCGATTATTTGAGAGACAGTTAGGGTCAAGCTTGCTGTTTTTGAGTGCTTTAAGGAGATGGGAAAGGTACCAAAGTATAGGGAGGAGTTGAAAATATGTGTAAGTGTAGGAATTAGAGTAGGAGCAAGAGGTTTGAGGAGATGGGATGGAATGGGGTTAAGAGGACAGGTGGTAGAGGGAGAAAAAGAGATCAGTAGTAACACATTCTCCTCTGTGACAGAGGAAAATAAGTTGAGGAAGGCAGGAGGAAAGTTAGGAAGAGGTGTAGAATGTCAGGAGGATACAGAGGATGTCTTGTTGAATAGAATTTACCTTAGTCTTGAAATAGTCAGCAACATCTTGTGGTGAATTAGAGGAAGAAAGTCCAGTAACAGACGGAGGGCTGAGTAGAGAGTCAAAGATGGAGAAGAGTCTGCGTGGGTTAGACTTGTGTGTTAATTAGTGATGAAAAGTAGGTTTGTTTAGCCTAGAGAGGGCAGAATTGAAACAGGATAGGATAAATGTGTAGTGAAGGAAGTCTGCGAGAGTGTGAGATTTCCTCTATAGCAGTTCAGAGGAGCAAGCACAGGAGCGGAGCATACGTGTATGGCATTTAAACCAAGATCTGGGGTTAGAAGGACGAGAGCAGGAGAGAAAAATAGGGGCATGTAGATAAAATGGGGAGGATAGGGTAGAGTTGCAGGTCCTGAGCAGGTTATCAGAGTCTGTAGCGGGGATGAGAGAGGATATGAAGGATAGGTCTTGCCAAACAAACCCTTTTAGTTTCTTTGAGGAGGTAAGTAGGAATTTAGACCAGGGTAATGCAGTCTATGTAGTCTACTTAGACTTTTCAAAGCCTTTTGATTCGGTTCCTCGCAAGAGATAGTGTACAAAAAAAGCATGGATTGAAAACTGGTTGAAGGATAAACAACAGAGAGCAGTAATAAATGAACTTTTCAGGTTGGGCTAAAGTTGTGAGTCGAGTATCTCAAGGTTCGGTACTGGGACCCCTGCTTTTTAACTTGTTTATTAATGACCTTAAGGTTGGCACAGAGATCAATGTGTCTCCATCTTTGCTGATGATACTAAATTGTGTAAGGTAGTAGAATCAGAGCAGGATGTAATTTCTCTACAGAAGGACTTAGATAGACTACAAACTTGGGCAGGTAAATGGCAGATAAGATTTAATACAGATAAATGTAAGGTTACAGTATGCATTTGGGAAACAAGAATAAACAGGCAACTTACAAATTAAATGGGGATAAATTAGGAGAATCCTTGATGGAGAAGGATTTAGAAGTGCTCGTATACAAATATTTTCAGGGACAATACAAGGAGCCTTCAAAAGAACTTTTCATCCCAAGGGCAGTACAAACGACACATTTATCATCCCTTAAAGAGATTTCTCCAGCAACAAAGGAAAGGGTTCTTTACAGTAAGGGCAGTTACAATGTGGAATTTATTACCCATGGAGACTATAATGGTAGATACAATAGATATATTAAAAAAAAGGTTGACTATCTTTTTAGAAAGGAAAGGTACTGTATAGACTGTATTTGGAATGATGAAGGAATTTATTTTTCTCCTTATGAGATATCATTAGATGATACTGTATTTCACTGGGGTTTTTTGTCTGCCTTCCTCTTGATTAATATACTGTAAGTGCAAATATAGGATAAAGTATTTGTGGTCTAAATTTAGCATACTGTAGTTTGAACTTGATGGACGTATGTCTTTTTTCATCCTCGTCTACTATGTAACTATGTAAAACCTGTGAGTTTTATATACTTCCAGACTAAAATGGAAACATGGAAAATAATACAATGAACCAGTACTGATATTCTAGACAAAAATGGGAAATTAGGATTTATCAGTCTTGGACAGAGTCCCGTACTTTGTTGTATCACAGGTGCTCTTTGACATTATCAAAATGTGATGATTTTTTTCATTTCAGGTGGAGGATTCCTGGAAAGCCACTGAATTCACAACTGTTATGCATCGGGATTCCAAAGATGTGTTTATTCTTGGTGGAACAGATGATATTCAGGTGAGAAATGGGTTCAATATAATTTATAAACAAACAACTAAACAGAAACCTAAATCATTTGTAGATTTAGTATTATCTTAATTTTTTTTTTATTTTGGTGCTTTTGAAGTGAAACTTCTTTGGTGGCACCTACAGAGTTCTAATGGGAAAAATCTCATTGGTTTTAATGGAAATGTGTAACAGAAGTTACGTCATTGCTAGCTGATGGCTGCGCATGCACAGACTTGGCTGCCTGACTCTGCGCATGCATAGAAGCAACCACCAGATTCCGCGCATGGTCCGCCAGGCTCCACGCATGCGCAGAAAGGGCTGCCAGATTCAGTGCATGCGCAGAAGGGGCCGCTGTACTCCGCGTATGCACAGAAGGGGCCGGCATACCTCGCGCATGCGCAGAAGGGGCTGCCGTATTCTGCGCATGCACAGAAGGGGCCGCGCGATGCTGCGCATGCACATAAAGGACCACCCGATGGCGCGCATGCGCAGAAAGGGTCGCTCATGCACAGAAGGGAGTATAAATATAGAAGTGCAAATTTCTATTTTTTTTTAACTGTAGCATTTATAATAAAAAAGGCAGAAGTGGAAAACATGCAAGGTGTGTAAACATATAGCACATGAATTCTATATAGATTAATATAATATAGTAACTGTAATGATTATAAAATGAAAAAAGAGGGTGTGCGCGCCGAGTACGCAGGTTCTAAGTCAAACTTCTTTGCGTTTGGTCACTGAAGTTGTGTTTTGATTTGTATGATTTACATAGAATGAAAAACTTTTGAGAGTAACGGCATTTAGATAATTTATAATCCTAAATATATGTATTTTTCTTTAGTTATCATTTGTCAATTATATCATGTACAGTATTCCAATGATAGTATGGAAATTTCACCACAAAAATAAATTGAATAAAATACTTTCACATCTCTTTCATTGAATTAAAAATATCATCATCACAAATACAATTTCTGTGACAAAACACAAAGAAGTTTCACTTACAATGCACGTGCTCAGCACACACCACTTTTATTTTCCGAGCAAGAGCAATGACAATGTAATTACATTAATGATAATTGCATGCAAGTTAAGTTTTGACACAGTTTTAAATTCCTGAATGTATTGCAGGGCTACAAGGGCTACCAACAAATAAGGGTTTCAAGTTCTCTCTAATTCAAACATACTTAATCATTTGACCTAGCATTAATAATCACTAAGATAACTGCTTACAGTAGGTATGCATTGCCCTTAAAAACCTAGCCTGTTGGTGGCCCTTGAGGTCTGAAATTGAGCACCCTAATGTATTTAAAATGAAAATGAATCTTGTTTTTTAGGTTCTGCTTGACGACAGTACCATAAACACATCAACTGTTGCATCATCCCGCTATGTTGGACCTATAAAACCTCGTGTTGATGAGTGGCAAAGGCAACTTTCTTTATTTAATCAAACACTAGTAAGTAGAAATACAAGTAATTGAGAGGGATGGGGAGAGAGGGGAGTAGCTCTTGCAGCCATCACATGAGGATAAGGTGCTAGGAGCGTAGTATAGTGTTAGAACGAACCCTTGCCGAGGCAAGAAAAAAAAGGGCCCCTATGTACAGCACTCTAAATCCTAAGTAATGGGGAATTAACTCAAATGTAACCTTTAATACAGTAGGAATGCAGATAAAATAATGTTGGACAAACATACGCTTATAATAGATAAAATAGACACACAATAACTGATACAAGGTACGACTAACCGTTGGTAAGGAAAGCAAACCTAAGGAATGGAGAACCGGATTAGCAAGAGTGTTGGTGAACAGGTATCATTATAGTGGATCCCTATACTTCCTGATAGCAAGTGGTCTCTGGAGTCTGTTAGAAACTGACTGGACACATATTGCTACACCACTAATGGTCTTGATGTCAAGGCAATCCAATAAATTTATAGGAAGGTTTAGACCATGTGTGTAGTTGAGCAGATAAGGCAGGTATACTGATATAGCCTGTATCCTAGACCACAATGATTCTCTAAGGCTAAGTCCATGCTGCATCAGACCGCACAGGGCGTGATCAGATTGCCTTAAGGCATTGATCGCGCCCATAGACCGTGCGGGCGCCTGCGCGCAGCAGCAGGAGGGGGCATGCGTTGCGTGAGAAACAGTTGAAACTGATTTCTTGGTGCGACGGGCAGGTCACGTGAGCGGTTCACTCAATGAGTGTGAACCAGCACCGTGACGACCCCCACGGCGCGTCTAGCATTGCCAAAAAACGCACCCGCTTCACACGGGTGACGTCAAGCAGGTGCACTCCCCCGCTCGGACCAAAGCAGAATGGACTTAGCCTAAGATAGAGTATACGACTGCTCATGTAGCAATCCAGAGAAGGCACTAGTTACTCACAATATGTCTAAGTTCATAACCTTGTATCAGGGAGATGTGTAGCTATGGTGTGTAGGGTGCAATACCTGTGGCTCACAGGTGTCCTGAGCCTCCGCTACTGAAGCCTGGGGTGTATCCTGGAATGATGCTCAGTAGCGCCTCCACCTGTGCGGGATTCTATGGTGTAGAATAACCCCGTTATAGGAGATATATATATATATATATAGTGGCAGGACGGCCTCGCGGAGGGGTCAGTAAGACGCTAGACATGATGGGAAACTTTAAACTGTAGTGGTTTATTAGCCACAACCAAATAAAGTATGGGTGCACCGTCCCTTTAAGAAATCAAATTATAGAAAATAAAACCTATTCCCATTAGGGAAACTAACTCAACTTCTTGAGCCCTTACTAACAGGGCAGCCAGCTAATCTGGTTATGCCCAAAACATGTGCTCCACAAAGTATAACAATAAAGTCTTATCTGTATTGTAGCTCCAATAGCAAATAGGAATGCCAGTTCCGAGGAGCAGGCTGTGTCCAGCTCGCAGCAATCTTTATCTTAATCCTGGGTTGGGGTCCCAGCTGGTCCCAGCAGCAAAGCTCCTCGTAGGACTGGGGGACCAGAGCAACAGCCAGGGCTTCCTAGAAGGGAGAAGTCTCTCCACCCTCCTTGGGCAAAACAAGCTCACCTTGTGTGAGCCACTTCCTTCTTTTTAAACCTGCAGTCTCTCAGGCATCCTGCTTAATTAGGCTGCAGGTGTATGCAGTTCTCCAACTGTGGGTTAACTGGTTTAGTGCTGGAAAGTACACATCCTCCATTCCAGCTTACTGAGTCAGGGACTCTGTCAATATATATATATATACATGTAGAGGTATCAGTACCGTGTTAGCCGAGCTTCAATAATCAAAAAACATAACATGTAACATCGCCGGAAGAAGAGATCAGTGTATCTCGAAAGCTCGCACAATTAAAAGCATTTCGTTAGCCACAGAACGGTATCATCTATTTATTTTTTGATTATATATATATATATATATATATATATATATATATATATATATATAAATAGATAGAGATAATAGATAGAGATAATAGAACAAGTTTACTAGATGCAGAGTAATAATCATAGACAACACACAATAGTGCCACACTGTAACACTAAGCCTCGCAGGGCCGTAACCCCACACTGTGCCCCCCTACACCGTGTCCTCAGAGTCCCACACCCACCCAAGTGTACAATAATAAGGTGAAATGTGTGCCTTTTTGCCAGGATGAAATCATCTTATCTTGTTAGACCCATTTCCATTACATTGATTTACACATATCTTAATTTATTACAATGAAAACAATGTTTTATTTAGATATATGCAAGATGCCAAGTGCAACCTAAAAAGGACATATGATACTTTAGTCAATATCCTTCAGGGTACAGAGGTATGTAGAATTATTGTTTCTTATGGTGGCATTTGTGGTGATATTCTGCATCATCACTGCCATTTAATGCTATGGAAACTCTGTAATATTCTAAGTCATAATGGCATATGTCATGTTATCACTAGGTCCGGTGATCTGGCTACATATGTAAATGTGCTACATAAGCCTAAGGTGCGAGCAGGTAAAACATTGAAGTATCCCTAGTTTCCCATGGGAGGCCTGTGATGCAAACTGTGTGGAGCTTAGGTGGCAAATGGTGTTAGAAAAGAGCTTTGTATAACACTATAAAGTAAACAAGATAAGGGTGTAATAAATTGGCCTGCAATGAAACAATTCATTTTTGTGGCACTAGACAGCCACTTGGAAGGATAAACTGGAATATAATAAGTGCAAGAAATGTGTGTTTCTTAACAAAAAGTGGAAAACTTATGGAAACACATAGTAAAACATTGTACATACATTCTGTTATCAACATGTACATTAGTAGTGCTATTTCATAATAGACATCTTCTGGTTTCAGGAGACACTTACTACACTTCATTTAAAGGGCTTTCGGTGTCTTCCAGTGCAGGAACTCTCCCTACAAACTGTATCCAGTCACGCTAAGGTGCTATGCTTTAGCACGCCCTACCTCCCATACAGATCAATCTGGGCCTAAACTTGGGACAGTTCGTATTCCTACTAACATATTCATGTACTATCAAGGGATTTTAAAAACAAATCTGAAACTAATATTGTCTCCGTATTGTATTGTTTTGACTTGTTTTTGAGGGCTAAAAGTTATTTTTGCAATCTTTAGGATGAATGGCTGACTTGCCAAAGGAACTGGCTCTATTTAGAAAGTATCTTTAGTGCTCCTGATATTCAAAGGCAGCTGCCAGCAGAAGCCAAGATGTTTTTACAAGTGGACAAATCGTGGAAAGAAATCATGAGGAAAGTAAATCGTTTACCTAATGCTCTTCGAGCAGCAACTCAGCCCGGTATGAAAAAGATTTCTATTACATGCAAATAGTCAGTTCCTTTCAAATACTGTACAGTGTACATCTGCTATGCTATTAAGACAATAGAAAAACGGAATTACTGAAACTGGAATTCTGCATCCGGCTTGTCTTCCTTCCTAAACAATAGTTTATAATGCTTAAGTTAGAGTTGGCAGTAACTCTGAATATTCTAATAAAAAACAGAGACTGTTACCCCCGCAACGAGCACTTCTAATAGAAATCACAATTGGGGATTAAGAAGTATACACTGGTGCTTGTGGGATGAGAACATCCATTCACAATCTAATTCAGGATTTAGGAGCAATTTTACAAAATGCGGGTTAAAGCTGTAGATAACGCCAGTTTCAACAAAGTTATTCCTCAGTTTTAGTGTTACGCCTGTTTTAAAATCATTGTTTAGAACAGTTGTTCCCAACTCCAGTCTTCTAGTACCCCCAATCAGATTTTAAGGCTATCCCGGCTTCGGCACAGGTGGTTCAATCAATGGCTTGACCTGTTGGGGACTGGAGTTGGGAACCACTGGTTCAGAAGATGAGGAACATTTACTAAAGGGTACCCTAGGGTTATTGTCTCCAGATCCTAAGGCTAGTTGGCTAGATGCTTATCAGTACGATGTAATACTACTCAAAATGATATAGATATATAGATGAAAAAAACGTATAAGTAGTAGCGCCAAAGATAATAAAATGGCTTTGCCTTGTTAAGAAATATTTTTTAGATAGTGATAAACAGCTATGGTGAGAATCAGACAACAACTAATAATCCTCCAAATTGTACCAGTAGCAGTATGATGATAAAAAAATAATATAAATACAATCAAATTGGATAATGACAAATATTAACAAACAACATGTAACACAAATAGAACCAGTCCCCAGATATGTCCTGTAGGCTGGTCTGTGATAGTAGAGGTCCACTGAGATAATTTGCTGCTCTCAGAAGGATGAACCACGTCCAATGGATAAACCTAGTAGGGGAAAGAAGACAAAGAGAGCGCATGCCTCATAGTGTAAACTATAACATTTAATGTAGGTGAAAGACTAGGGTGACATAGGTTCACTATCAAATGTAGACAGATTAAAAGCGTTTGTGAATAAATATCACCGCCTCCAGATTCACTAGGCGCTCAAATAAGTCCTCTGCATGATATTGCTGCGTTGATGTAATTAAAAATCACTGGCGAACCAAATGGCAGACAAGATCCGTGATGTGTAGCAAGTTTAAAAATCGCGGTCTCACTGCTGCGCAGGTCACAATCCGGCCAGATCGCGTCCTGAGTGATGACGTAGTGTCACTCAATCAGTCCTAACACGTTTCATCACTCAGGGGCGACTTCATCATAGGATTATATAGATATATAGATGGATAAATATAGCCATGAATAAAACCAAGATTTCTCTGTATCTTGATACATATATTTTCCCCATGCACCAGGTTTTTTTATACATCTTTACACTTGGGTTTGAGCGGTATCTTGCCATCATCTATTATACATGAATACAACCATGAAGTTCAAATGTCTCAAAAATATCTGTAGATTTGCCGGTCAGTTCTCCATAATACAGTTAAAAAAATAGTAAGATGGCTCCTTTTGGAAATAGATTTGAACTTGTTTTTTAGTAGTACTAGCATTTTATAGAATTCTTTGACTATTTATTTATAGATTTTCTGAAAATGCTAGGAACAAGCAAGATATGATCTTCCTGTAGAACTGCAATGAAGGTTTATACATTAGGCTCTTCTACTAATAGACAGTCATTTAAAGCAGACCTTATGTAAGAAGTCCTTGTTAATTAAGTTAATGTCTCTGTTATGCATACTGTAGGTCTTCTGGAGTCATTTCAAAATAACAATGCACTCCTTGATCAAATTCAGAAATGCCTGGAGGCTTACTTGGAATCAAAGCGAGTTATCTTTCCAAGGTCAGTATCTGTAATATATGTTACTTCTAACAATACTTCAGATTAGGATCACACAACATATTACCTTATCTTATATACTGTGTATAAAAGGGTAATAGGAAGCAGACGCACCAGGTCTCGGAGAAAAAATATCAAATTTATTTAAACATATCAACATTTCGGCTCACTCTGGAGCCTTACTCAAGATCTTAAAAAAGGCTCCAGAATGAGCCGAAACGTTGATATGTTTAAATAAATGTAATATTTTTTTTTTACTGACCTGGTGTGCCTGCTTCCTATTACCCTTTTATACTTACCTTTGCTGCAGTCTGCATCCAGGCAGTTAATTTACCTTTAGTGGAGAGACACTACTACCTGCATTTTTATATATACATATGTAGGCAGGTCCCCCCCTGCCTGTCAAGCCCCCCTCACCTTGCTGGCGATCGCGGGTGCCGCCGAGCCCAATGGCGGCCCCGCCGGCCGATCGCAAGAGTGAGGGCGGTCAGGGACCTGCTCGGGGGTTGCCGGGAACGCGTGTGGCCGGTTGCCAGGGCCGCAATCGCGTTGCAGGACTTCTGGCGCTCCCGAAGCAGGGCGGCGAGGGCGCCGCCATCTTCTTGTTGCTCGCACATGCGCAGTGCAGATCTCGGTGCGGTGGCCAGCAGGGACGTTCATGCATGCGCAGGAGACGCGCGCGAGAGGCAGCCAATCGGGAGAGGGCTCACAGAAGGGACTACATCTCCCATGAGCCTCAGGAGTGCCCCACGTGACCCCAGGGAGCCAATAGGGCTACAGCATCTCCCTGCAGGGGAGATTAAATACATTTTGCGGGCTTGGAGCACGTTAGTCAGTCAGCGCCAGGTGCAGCCAGGGGAAGGAGGTAGGGTGCAGGAGTCAGTGACTCCCTGCACTAGGCCAGCAGCCCCCGAGGCCCGAGATAGCCCATAGCCACCCAGTAGTGTAAGTTGTGTCAGGGACAGGCCCCAGGTTAGAGACCCTGCCCCTTACTATTCAGAGCCAGTTAGGGACCCAGCGGACGCGGCGCGTTCGTCTAGAGGTTTGGGCTCAGACCTTCGCGGTTGCTGCAGCAGCCATCCGGGTGGGATCGCCCTGGATGGTAGTTCCTGTAGTCATCCGGGTGGGATCGCCCCGGACGGCAGTTCCGGTGTTCAGCCGACATCAGGATCCTTTGTGAAGTTCCGTGGCAGGCCCGGGCACCGGAGTGCCCGGCAGGTAACAATCAACAAGTGCACCAACGAGTCCTATCACATTCACACGGGACATAGTGGCTGCGCAGTCACACATATCTATCTCACTTGAGGGTGGGGTGATACTGTGTGGGGTTACTGGACACTGGGTGGGATCATCCGGTGGAGGTGCAGGTGGAGGTAGCGTCCTGCGAGACGCATTAGTTAGTGTCTCCTCTAGGGAGGGACACCTGTTGATTATTGATTGTTATGCATGAGTACGGTCACGCTAGTAAAGGCATTAGTGGTTATCCATACTGTGTGTTGAGTGATATATATTGTCCTGCGAGGAACTACTCCCCCTCTGGTGGGAGCCATCGCAGGTGGAGGCGCTGCACCGAGTACAGGGTTACTCATAGTATTATACTTGCCCCAGGTTCCCCGTGGCGGAAGCTCAGCCCTCCTGTGAGCCTAACAGGTAACGCACCACACCAGGTAACATTAGGTTCTCCGCACCTACCCTGTATCTACGATTGGGTGGGGGAATACCCGTTACATTTGGAGGCGCTGCTCAGATCAGACCTGGGGTGCCCTATAGTTTTTTTCTCCCAAAATGTTTGTAAAGTCGGAACACGAGGTCCTCGTCTGGGGCTTGAGGCTAAATCTTAGCTCCCGCCGTGTGGTGGCCGTAGAAGGCCTTCCCGTAAATATATCAGATGAGGAGGTCTGTGATCGTATGTGTAAAATCCCCGGGTTGCCGTACGCCTGTATTATAGATGAAGATCAAGACCACACTTCCACGTGGAGATCGATGCTTTTTGTGGTGACACCCACATGGGATATATGCCTGTCAGAGGCACCGTCCACATTGTTTATGCCAGGGTGCCCCCCTGAGAGTTACCCTTTAGTCTACTCTGACCTAGCACCATGGCAACTTTCCCCAAGTTGGCAGCGTGCACGTGCTGCTGCGCTCAAGGAGGCGAATTACCTTGCAGAAAGCTGTCCGGGATTGGCGGGAAAACCTAAGCCCCACCCCCACCAACTGAGTGGCACAGTGCAGAGCCAGAAACACTCCTTGAAAGAGTGTGCCGCCCCTCCTTTAAATTCCACCAGGGGGAGCAAGCACAGTGAGCTTCAACCAGTAACTGCTGTCTCCACTAAAGAAAGTACTGGACGCTGAGAAACCCACCCTCAGTCGTATGGAGTCTGGCAGATTAAGGGAGGGAGCGTATCCTTTCTTTTGTGTCAGTGCTTACCAAAATTATTGAGTTCGTCTGGTAGTATGGACTTTGACACCTTGAAGCGAATAGTAGAAAATCAAGTGGCAAACGCGAGCGAGGAGGGATGCATAAACTGTGTCTTTGTGTCTGTAACAAATCTGAGAGCTCGAACACTCTAACCGCGGTTCCAGATCCGGTTCCAGAGCCAGAACCAGCAGAGAAAGACGCGACTGATCCCTCTCCTGGGGTGATCGATGCTGTTAACCCCTCTACCCCAGCCACGGAGGTTTCGGAGGGCCCGTGCGCTCTAGCTACGGTTCTAGACTCTGCTTTAGAACCACCAGATTTTCAAGCTACCATGATCAAAATGGATAGCTGTGATGCTGTGGTCGTACCGAGTCAGTGTGCTATAACAGATATTCCAGGGGGTCCGTGTAGTCCGGTTCTAGACTCGGTTCCACACTCAGAACCGCAGATCCCGGAATCACAGGGTAAGGTGTCGCTACCCCAATCCTCTCTTAGTGATTCCAGTGCCCAACAACCAGCTGTGGTGATGCGCCCGCTGGCGGACCACACAAGTGAAGCTGGAGATAAAGAGACATTTATCCCATCTGCTACGGATCCTGATATGGGCCTGTGTGCCCTACAACGGCCAATCCGGCCTACTACAATGGTACCATCGGTCCTAGGCTGGGGTTCAGTACCTAACGACGACAAGGGTGAGTTGACTGCCCCAGGGGTGTCGGTGTGAGCTTCCAGGTGGCTGCGGAGCACGGTAGTTTCTTAAGTCTGGCCACCAGGGCGATTGGCTCCACTCGGCATCGCGTCCTGGCGGAAGTGTCCCCCTTAGAAGATAGCTGTCCAGTGGTGCGAGTGGACCAGTGTCTATCGTCCAGGCGGAGAGAAAAGTCAGCCCCATCGTGATGTCCCGTGAAGCCCAGATGGCACCTGACAGTGTTCCAGATGAACCGGAACCCATCGCAAGACAACGGAGTGGTGAGGAATCTCCTTACTCCCTACAGGCTCCAATGGAGGCGGCCGTGGAAAAGGTTCCTGACCTGAGTGTGAGCCCGTGCGCTCCACCCCAAATGATCCCAGGACTGGGATCCAACGCTCCCGAGTTTCAAGACAGTGAGTGGACTGCCCCAGAAGTGCCGGGGACAGGTTCCAAGACAGCCGAGGTGGGAACTGACAGCGTCCCCGAGGACCTGTTGGCCACCATGAATCACCGCAGTGGTAAGGTATCATCCCTTTACCCCCTGCAGGATGAAACAGAGACTTTGAGTAAAGAGGCATTGCTACTTGCTCGCTTCCCAGTGGGAGCCTCCCAACTTCTTAGGGACAAGGACTGTGTGGCGAGGGATTTAGTGAAAATTGCCTCCTTTAAGCCCAAAAAGGAGCGCTCCATTCACCATGTGGTGGACCGCGGAAATGGTCAAGGCCTCCTGGCCTACCGCAACCCTGCCGCGGATGGCCGGGTAAAGGTCTGGCCAAGAGACATTGTACTATTCCTTCCACCAGGGGGAGGAAGTAGTAAGGACCCTGTGACTGTTACCCCTGAGCATGCTCTCCAAGAGATTCTCCCGGGGGAGGCTCACAAACATCAAAGTGAGGTACCCCACATGATCATTTAGGGGCACCCCACGCTTGGTCTCGGCAAACAGCAATCACTCAGCTAGCCTCGGGTATTACTGTGGGTGTTATGTGGTGTACCAAGTCATATAATGGCCATGTGATAAGTTGTATATTCTATGTACTGCATTTTGATTATATAACGTTTGTACATGATTATGTCGGCTACCCAAGCGAGGTCGTTGGGATTTCACCAGGGGGAGGATGTAGCCAGGTCCCCCTTTCCTGCAAAAGCCCCCCCTCACCTTGCTGGCGATCGCGGGTGCCGCCGAGCCCAATGGCGGCCCCGCCGGCCGATCGCAAGAGTGAGGGCGGTCAGGATCCTGCTCGGGGGTTGCCGGGAACGCGTGCGGCCGGTTGCCAGGGCCACGATCGCTCCCGGCGCTTCCGAAGCAGGGCGGCGAGGGCGCCGCCATCTTCTTGTTGTTCGCGCATGCGCAGTGCAGATCTCGGTGCGGTGGCCAGCAGGGAAGTTCGCGCATGCGCAGGAGACGTGCGCGAGAGGCAGCCAATTGGGAGAGGGCTCAAAGAAGGGACTACAGCTCCCATGAGCGTCAGGAGCGCCCCACTTGACCCCAGGGAGACAATAGGGCTACAGCATCTCCCTGCAGGGGAGATTAGATACATTTCACGGGCTTGGAGCACGTTAGTCAGTCAGCGCCAGGAGCGGCCAGGGGAAGGAGGTAGGGTGCAGGAGTCAGTGACTCCCTGCACTATGCCAGCAGCCCCCGAGGCCCGAGATAGCCCTGAGCCACCCAGTAGTGTAAGTTGTGTCAGGGACAGGCCCCAGGTTAGGGACCCTGCCCCTTACTATTCAGAGCCAGTTAGGGACCCAGTGGACGCGGCGCGTTCGTCTAGAAATTTGGGCTCAGACCTTCGCGGTTGCTGCAACAGCCATCCGGGTGGGATCGCCCTGGACGGTAGTTCCTGTAGTCATCCGGGTGGGATCCCCCCGGACGGCAGTTCCGGTGTTCAGCCGACATCAGGATCCTTTGTGAAGTTCCGTGGCAGGCCCGGGCACCGGAGTGCCCGGCAGGTAACAATCAACAAGTGCACCAACGAGTCCTATCACATTCACACGGGACATAGTGGCTGCGCAGTCACACATATCTATCTCACTTGAGGGTGGGGTGATACTGTGTGGGGTTACTGGACACTGGGTGGGATCATCCGGTGGAGGTGCAGGTGGAGGTAGCGTCCTGCGAGACGCATTAGTTAGTGTCTCCTCTAGGGAGGGACACCTGTTGATTATTGATTGTTATGCATGAGTACGGTCACGCTAGTAAAGGCATTAGTGGTTATCCATACTGTGTGTTGAGTGATATATATTGTCCTGCGAGGAACCACTCCCCCTCTGGTGGGAGCCATCGCAGGTGGAGGTGCTGCACCGAGTACAGGGTTACTCATAGTATTATACTTGCCCCAGGTTCCCCGTGGCGGAAGCTCAGCCCTACTGTGAGCCTAACAGGTAACGCACCACACCAGGTAACATTAGGTTCTCCGCACCTACCCTGTATCTACGATTGGGTGGGGGAATACCCATTACACATAATATATATATATATATATATATATATATATATATATATAATAAAAAGATCACTTGTGAGCACATTCACATGTTTTATACAGGTCTGCAACATTGCCTTTCACCATTATCACCCAGCATACAGTGCTTCCACTGCAGCAAGGGATTCTGGGAAATGACATGCAAATGAGCACACTGTGTCACCTTTTGCCTGAAATCCATTTTTACATGGAACCCTTATAAGCGAATGCTCGCTGTTAACAGAATTAATAACACATGCGTCTACTGTAATTATACTGCAAAATGCAACGTCATTGATTAAATAAAACAGTAGTGATAACAATGTAAAAATGTATTGAATATGAAAACATAGCATCATACTGTATAAGGTTTGGTATAAAGCTCACAATTATTCCTCAATAAAAATTACATTGTCACTTTAAATTTTTATCATCGTTGGATTTTTAAATCAGATTCACAATGCACAAGCAACGTTTAAAAAAAGCGATATTAGAGTTCCATCGAAATTCCTCCTTATCTTTTGCCACTTGATGTCAAAGTTTCCTTTCTGGGAAAAAAAAATGAGTGCACGAGTACAAGCATTGATACTGTATAGCAAGCATACTGTACACTACTATAGTGTAATTGGGAATTAAAGCAGCAGTTCAAGCAATATCCTACATGTGTGTTTTTTGTTTTAAATAAATCAGTTCTGTACGATGAGAAAAAACTTCTGATAGGCTTTGGCTCTTGAGCCCCGCCCTCTCCCTAGCAGTCCACCAATTGTATCCACTGTAGTATCTGCTCAGGCAATCATATTCCAGGACTACATTTTCAATAAGGCTGTGCAAGAATTGAATGAAATAACCCTGAGCAAAGCGATTGATTACAGGAGAACGGACCGATCTGCAGCTTACTGTAACTAATCACTTGTCTGTGTGCATATTGTATTGATGCACATACTGTATTGTTTTTTTAAAAAAAAGATTTTTTTTAACAGAAGCTTTAAACTTAATACTGTACTGTATAGTGTAATACAGTATACTGTAGTACTGAACATTACATTTACCTTCATTATAAACTTTGCCAAACGGGTGGAGATGAGCCACTGTCACTCCTGTAGTCTGCATTATAGTTGACAGGTGACAGCTGGCCTGCTACACTTGTAGTTGACAGCGGATGAAGCTAGTAATCATGTTGGTACACGTAAGCATGCTGGTACGTGTAATCTGGTTGGAAATCAGGCTGGAATTTTTGCGGGTAATCTGGCGAGTAGCAAGGATTGCCGTTCACCAGGTTTTCACTGACGGTCAGGCCATTATTGTAAGCCGGTGCCGGTGCTGGTGCCGGCGCTTGTGCCTGTGCTGGTGCCGGCGCTGGCACATTGCTGGATTGGGATAGATGAATTTTATATGGATTGCTGGAGGAACAGGTGAACCTTCCTCTGATTTTGTACTCCAGATTCCTGTGTGGTACAGTATTTGTATTGTGGCCGCTGTGTAGAGCATTGCACAGGTTTTGCATCTTGTGTCCTGGCACGGTCTTGTCCCGCATTCAGTTGTACTGTTGAATACTTTACTCCTCACCATAATTTCTTGAGATTATGGGGTTGTCTGTATGATAATAAGGGTGTTTCAGGGAAGACCTGTTGCAATCTTGTATCTTCCTGGAGAATGGGTTGTAGTTCCCTGGCGATCTTGTGTAGGGCTTCTTGGTGTGGGTTATATGTGACCACCAAAGGTACCCTGGATGTCATTGCGCTCGTTATCTACCCCCGGTCGGTGTGAGAGTAGTCTTGCGCAGGCCCCTTGCCCGAGGCCCAAATATCACAGTAGCCTGTCAACTGGTGGCTCCGCCGGGGGTGTAACCCTACCCTAGCTAGTTGACGCTCTAGCAATGTCGTCCCAGGCTCAGAACTCCTGGAAGCTCAGGGCATTCTCCGGAGTGTCACCCACTCCCGTTGGGGAACAAGGGTTTGAGGCCTGGAAAGAACACACCCTTAAGGTGCTAGAAGAATGGTCCTGCACCGACATAGTAAAGAGGCAATGGATAATGGAGAGCCTGCGACCCCCAGCCTCTATGATGGTGAGCATGCACCGAGATCAGAAAAACGATGTCTCGGCCCAGAGGATTATGGATTTTCTGACACTAGTTTACGGTACGGAAGAAGACGAGAGCGAACTATGGTCCAGGTTCTATAGTCTCATACAGAAGGAAGGGTAAGATCTGTCTGCATTCATACAACGAATACAGCTGGTCCTATGGAAACTACGCACCATTATGTAATTCCAGCACACACAGTGGATTAATATCGGCGCAAGCAGTTCCTCCGGGGAGCAATACCCACCCAACACATAGTTATTATGATTTTGTGTTCCCTGCTTTAAGGACCTCCCCCTACATTTGAAGATCTATTGGGGCTGGTGAAAGGGCACGAAGCCTATACTCACCTGCATTTTCCTAAGAAAGTCAATGAGTCCTGCAAGGAAGAGACCAAGGGACCGTCGGCCCAGAAGGTCAAGGAAGTGGAAAGCTCTGAGGGTAACCCTCTGGTCAGGACGCCGGCCTCTGCGCCCTGGATGCCCCGAAGAACGACCCCTACCAGTGGCAGCGTAATCCGAAATAACCGCTGCTACACCTGCGACCTGGAAGAGCACTTCACCCAAGATTGCCCGAGGTCAAAGAATCCAACTTCAGGGGCTACGGACTTCATGGTTCAGATGACAGAGCCGCCGGCCGCGTCCCTGGAAAGTGCCCCAGCAGCCGACTCTGAAGAAGCACTCCCATCGGACGCTTACAGTCAGGTGGTGTCACGAGAGAACAGCACATATATACAATAACCGGGCCAGATTGAACAAGACTAGGATATAGTAAACTGAATGAGTTTATTTCCTATGAGCAGAACAGACAATACACCAAGCAAATAACATTACAGAAATATGTACACTTACTGAGGTTGGACAAGGAGATATTCAGCCGAATAGCAGCTCCTTAGTTGTTATAGGTCACAACAAGCACGACAAAACGACAGGAACAAGCAACCAACACAGGAATAAGGGGTGCAAGCAACTATATAGACGCAGACCCCCATTCCTACCATGGCAGTTCAGTTATTGGTGAAGAAAAATCTTGACCCAATCACAGGTTGCCAGGTAACGCAAAAAGCTGGGTTTACCCAGCCCCTCATTAATACAACCCTCCCCTGTGGCTACTTGGCCAGCCCATTTATAAAAAATTATGACATGATGCCTTCGTTGCCATCCTGTCTAGCAAAAATGCTTATGGGGCAGGGATCTTTCATGTAGGGTGTCACTTTTGACAGGTGAAATGGTTATCACCTAGTTGTGAGACCTGGCTGCATATGCAATGAAGCCTTTCAAGTGGCCTCCATTGATTGTACAATTACATATCAAAGGGGCCATTTGGCGAGCCTCCAAACTTATATCCAAAGTTATAGTAAAAACAGTGATAACATAACTATTTCTCCCATATTTTAAATCAGATTAACAATATTTATGCAACCTGTGTTCGTTGCATAGGAAAGCATATCCAAATTTCAGCCTTGTAGCACAAACACATACAGAGATATGGTTCTATGGGGTTTACATTATGACAAATACACAGTTAACCCTCTCTCCATGTTAATACATAACATAGCAATTAATTCTACTGAAGCAGGGGGATGCAGATCAACATATACACAATATGGTTAACCCTTTCCCTCCCGACATGATTTCTACACATACAGGAATATAACACAGACTGCTGTGGAAATAAATCTAAGACCTGGGGCAATTCTGCTGAAGCAGGGGGATGCAGATCAACATGTACACAGATCCCATTAACCTCTCATACCCCGATCATGACACCTCCCTTCCTCAAACGGTGCCCACTAGGCCAGATACCTCAGCCTGGGCCATGGCAGCTTTTGAGGATTCACAGTCAGAGGTGTTCTTTTGCCGCACAATGCCATTAACAGGGCTATGCCCTCTGCTCCCCTTAGGGTGGATGGTAAAGTCTGAGTCTTGTAGGGGCCAGCCCCACCTCGGCAGGGTGGCATTTCCCATGTGGCATAAGCCACTACTCCGTGCAATAGGGTGCACTTCACATACACCCCAGGGGCCAGGGCCAGCTTCAGGGTTTGGGAGCGCCCTCCCCAGGCAGGAAACCAGACAGGCAGCACAGACCGTCGCCCGTCAAGTCAGTCAAAATTGGAGTCACAATCCTAGCTAGTAGGGACCCCCTCTGCGCTTGCCCTGTGGCTGCCTGTAAATCCTTGGGCTGACTGCAGTCAGCTCCTTCCTGCAGGTATATCCCTACATACCTCAACATCTCCTTCACTATGCTGCCCTCTCCTTCTGCAGATACCTCTGGCTGATCTGAGAACAGAACCATATGCTGTTCTACCCTAGCCCCGGCTACTGCTCCTGGCGGCCTACCTACCCGCAGCCCTACCTTACTCAGCCCGCCCTAGGCAATTCTAACCTAGCCAAGGGAAATACCTGTGCATGCACTTCTCCCTGCCCCAGCTTCCCCATCACCAGGAACGAGACCAGGGATACCTGTACACAAGCACCCGCCTTACCCACTGGCCAACAGGCATCACTGAGGTGGCAGAACTCTGCTACCGCCCCTGATGCCTCCAGCTCAGAGCAAGGCTGCTCTAGTCCGAGAGACCCCCTGATGCCCCGCCAGTGGAATGGGGAAGGCTACCTGCTCTAACTGCTGCCTCTCCTCCCCGGCTACCACAAGCTCACTCAGCCCCCCCCTAGGCAATCCTATCCTAGCCAAGGTGACTAACTGTGCCTGCCCAACCCCATGCAGAGGTTTCCCCATTACCAGGGACAAACTCAGGGGTATTTGTGCAGAAGCACCCGCCTTACCTCCTGGCTGACAGGCCTCAATGGGATGGCAGAACTCTGCTACTGCTCCTGATGCCTCCAGCTCAGAGCAAGGCTGCAACAGCAGGGCTCTAGTCCAAGAAACCCCCTGATGCTCAGCCAAGGCAATGGGGAAGGCTAACTGCTCTAACTGCTGCCTCACCTCCCCGGCTACCACTAGCTCTCCTCTACCTGTCCAGACTCGGTCTAACCTGGTAGATTCTGGCTCCCTCATCCAGAGCCCGCAGTGCCACAACTAGTGGCCTGACCCTTCACTTTCCCAAGACGCGGATGCCCGCAGTCTCATACCTTCTAAGCTGGGGTCAGCTTGCATTGCATCCCTAAAGTCTGCTCCTAACACTATCCCCCCACCGTTAGTCTCTAAGTCAGGGGGAACAGGAACAGGTAAAGGGAACATTAAGTCAGTATCAGTCTGCGACTTTGTCTGGCTTACCTGTCTGGTCTCCGCAAAGGCCACTGGAACCGTTGGTCCCAAATGCAGGGGGACAGAGGTTGATTCTGCTGTGATTCCTGATGACAGGCTCCTAGGAATTGCCGCAACAGCAGGCAATTCCGCAGAAAACATACAGATCACAGGCTCCAGGTTACTGCTAAGGCGCACCTCAGCAGTTACCCTGGACAAAACCCCCACCTCCCTCATGCCATGATTGGCACCCCCATCCAAAATGATCTGGGCACCCTGGAAAGACCGTGGCCCTCCATCAGGCATGGTTTTTTGCACCCCGGTGCCCGGGAGCAAATCTTCTGGCTGCACCAGAATAACAGCAGCACCCAAATCTGGCAAGCTCCCTGCTTTCCGGTCACCAAAGGTAACCCTCTGTGGGTGCCTGCTCAGGACATCAGCAGGCTGCATCTCGACTGATGCACTTGGACATCCTCTGCTCACTGTGGCTGGCACGGGGGAGACAAGGACAGGTTCTCCGTGGGACGTCCCTCTGGGGGTTGTTTCCACGGCTGGACTTGCATCCTCTGTGGGGGTCAGCCAGGCACGAGCACCTGACCCCTTAGCAGCTTGTGAACGTTGCCCCTGATGGGGTCCCCCAGACCGCTCACGGTCTGGGCAATGTGGCCGGATGTGGCCCACCTTGTGGCAATGATGGCACCTTATCTCAAGCTTGAACTCCCCAGTATAGGGCGTGTTGCTACCCACTGTATGTTTGGGAGTCTGCTGAGGTGCAGACTCGTCCCCCCTAGCCGGAATGGCTACCTCTCTGGGGACTGCTGCGTTGCTCACCAAGGCTCTGCTGGTTACACACTCCTCTGCCAGCCTCTCCTGCTTGAACTCCTCTGTAACAAGAGGGGGGTGGAAGGCTTTTCCCACCAACTGGTCCAGTATCTGGATATCTGTGCTGGACTGGCCTTCACCAGGGCCAGCAGCTGGAGACGTTCTGTGTGCGTAGCTCCCTCTCCCAATACAGCCAGGAAAGCTAGGAGCTCAGGGATGGCAAGTCCGGCAATTGTTACAGCCAGTCTCTCTGCCTCCACTGATGTCAAGCCACCATTATTCAGGTGGTCCCCCTTCATTAGCAGTGGGGTCATCTGGGCTTCATGAGCCAATATGTCCAGCTCCATCTGTGCTTTGCTCGTGTCCCACCGGCAGTCCATAAGCATCACATCGCTTCACTACCTGGATTCTAGTCCAAGCATGGTACTGCTCAGCCCGATCACACATGATGGGATGAAGGGCTCAAGGGTGAGTACAGGGAAACAGTGTAATATTTTTTGTTATATCTTGCAAAACGTATTTGTCTGATATCACTAGTCATAGGAGCTCGCAATCTACGCGGCTACCACTGTGTTGCAGAGTCTCGCATTAAACTGCAAACTCAGGTTCAATCTGTGTCCCACACACAACCACCATTTTTTATATATGCTTGTCACGAGAGAGCAGCACATAAATACAATAACCGGGCCAGATTGAACAAGACTAGGATATAGTAAACTGAATGAGTTTATTTCCTATGAGCAGAACAGACAATACATCAAGCAAATAACATTACAGAAATATGTACACTTACTGAGGTTGGACAAGGAGATATTCAGCTGAATAGTAGCTCCTTAGTTGTTATAGGTCACAACAAGCACGACAAAACGACAGCAACAAGCAACCAGCACAGGAATAAGGGGTGCAAGCAACTATATAGACGCAGACCCCCATTCCTACCATGGCAGTTCAGTTATTGGTGAAGAAAAATCTTGACCCAATCACAGGTTGCCAGGTAACGCAAAAAGCTGGGTTTACCCAGCCCCTTATTAATACAACCCTCCCCTGTGGCTACTTGGCCAGCCCATTTATAAAAAACTATGACATGATGCCTTCGTTGCCATCCTGTCTAGCAAAAATGCTTATGGGGCAGGGGTCTTTCATGTAGGGTGTCACTTTTGACAGGTGAAATGGTTATCACCTAGTTGTGAGACCTGGCTGCATATGCAATGAAGCCTTTCAAGTGGCCTCCTTTGATTGTACAATTACATATCAAAGGGGCCATTTGGCGAGCCTCCAAACTTATATCCAAAGTTATAGTAAAAACAGTGATAACATAACTATTTCTCCCATATTTTAAATCAGATTAACAATATTTATGCAACCTGTGTTCGTTGCATAGGAAAGCATATCCAAATTTCAGCCTTGTAGCACAAACACATACAGAGATATGGTTCTATGGGGTTTACATTATGACAAATACACAGTTAACCCTCTCTCCATGTTAATACATAACATAGCAATTAATTCTATTGAAGCATGGGGATGCAGATCAACATATACACAATATGGTTAACCCTTTCCCTCCCGACATGATTTCTACACATACAGGAATATAACACAGACTGCTGTGGAAATAAATCTAAGACCTGGGGCAATTCTTCTGAATCAGGGGGATGCAGATCAACATGTACATAGATCCCATTAACCCCTCATACCCCGATCATGACAGGTGGGTCTTGCAGCAATAATACAAGTCCTGGTAGAAGGGATCTATGCCTCCACCCTACTGGACACGGGATCCCAGGTGTCTATCATCTACCACCCCTTCTATGACTCACACCTCAAACATCTGCCTCTGCTATCAGCTGAGATGAAGCTATGGAGTCTCAGCAAGGATGACTACCCCATCGACGGTGTATTCCGGGTGCTGCTGGACATACCACACCTGAACACCAACAAGACTCTACGCATGGAAGTGGAGGCTCTAATCTGTCCTGAGTCCCAGGAACATCCAAGCTCACTCATCATACTAGGGACCAACGCCGATGTGGTGCAAGCTTTGATCCGAGCTTATCTTACAAGAAGCAGGGGAATTACCCCTACCCTCAGAATAGATTCACCCAGTCCTCAAAGACAAATGCTACAAGATCTCCACCCAAGATGGATTCGGCCAAATTTTCAATCTGGAGAAGGGGTTGACCGAGATTCCACCAGGGGGAGTAAAGCACATGGCTGTGGTGCCCAGTTACCTAGCCCGTGACGATGCCGATTGGTACTTTTCCATGTAAACTACCCCTGAAGATGATGCCAAAAGAGGGTTCCGGGTGGTACCAGAATTTAAGGAGTGGAAGACTGCTCTTCTCAATAGATTAAAAGTGGCGATACAGAACCTTTCGCCTTACACTATACAGTTGGACGTCGGTCAAGCACTGGGTCGGATGTACCCGGGTACATCCGTGGAAGCCGTGGCCCATGTGAACACCACGGCCATACAAGGGGAGCCTGCCGAGCTGCAGTTCGACTTCGGAGAATCTAACCTGTCTGCCGACTGGAAAGAGTGGCTAAGTGCCAAATTGAAGGAGAGCACGAAAGTCTTCTCCACCAGCAAGATGGATGTAGGCTGTAGCAAGAGCACCCAGCACACGATTCGACTGAATGATACTACGCCATTCAGGGAGCGGTCCAGACGCATCGCTCCCAGCGATGTAGAGAATGTGAGGGGTGTCTTGAATGAAATGGAGATGGAGGGCATCGTAACGGAGTCCCGCAGCCCCTATGCCTCTCTAATTGTGGTGGTGCACAATAAGAATGGGTCCGTCCGCCTGTGCGTAGACGACCGGACTCTGAGCCGTACAGTACCCGATCTGTATATGCTACCAAGGATAGAAGAATAGAAGAAGATAGAAGAATCCTCAATGCCCTGTCCGGAAGCCAATGGTTCAGCGTGCTGGACCTGAGGTCTGGGTACTGTCAGGTACCCATGAGCCCCGAAGATCAGGAGAAAAAAGTGTTTGTCTGTCCACTCGGGTTCTATCAGTTCACCCAGATGCCCCTAGGCATCTGCGGTGCTCCCGCCACCTTCCAACGGTTGATGGAGAAGACCATTGGGGATATGAACCCATGAGAATGCTTAGTCTACCTGGATGACATCATCGTATTCGGGAAGACTTTAGAGGAGCACGAAGAACGTCTCATGAAGGTATTGGACAGATTAGGCAAAGAAGGTTTGAAGTTATCACTAGACAAATGCCGTTTCTGCTGCACATCTGTCACCTATGTGGGCCACATTATGTCTGCCGCTGGAATCGCTACTGACCCAGCTAAAGTTGAAGCCATGGTGAACTAGCCCCGACCCGACAATGTGATGGAGCTGCGGTCCTTCTTGGGATTCTGCAGATATTATCACTGCTTTGTCTAAGGCTGCCCAGCAGAGCCAAGGCTCTTAATAATCTCTTGAAGATTTATCCAGAAGAACCCAAGCAGAGAACCTCGACCCTGCAGACGCATGGGCATGCGAGCAGGCGTTCATCAGGCTCAAGAAGAGCCTGACGGAGGCGCCCGTGTTGGCTTATGCCGATCCTTAGAAGCCATACATTCTGCATGTCGATGCCAGTTTCAATGGACTAGGAGCAGTACTGCATCAGAAGTACCCTGCTGGCCTCCGCCCAGTGGCCTATGTAATCTGAAGCCTGACACATTCTGAGCAGAACTACAATATCCGGTCCACAAACTTGAGTTCCTCGCACTCAAATGGGCGGTCGTCGACAAGCTTCACGATTATTTATACGAAGTGTCATTTGAGGTCCTGACAGACAAAAATCCGCTGACCTACATAATGACATCCACCAAGCTGGATGTCACCGGCCACAGGTGTCTAGCGGCACTGTCGAACTACCAATTCAACCTCAAGTACAAGCCGGGGCCTTTAAACATCGGAGCCGATGCATTGTCCTGAAGACCCAGGCTGAGTATCACGCCAGATGATGGCCCATGGAAAGAAATTCCTGGACCTGGCATTCGGGCAATGTGCGCAACAGCTGCGATAGTAGAAGGTGGCATTCTCCGAGCTAAGAGTAGCCAGTCCAAGGCACAGCCTACCATCACCCAGACGGCATGGCTGTTACTCAAAACACCATCATGAGGTGGAAGGAACTGATAGAGCACCAGAGGCGTGACCCTGTGACTAGAGCTATCCGCTGAGTCATCCAATGGAACAAACCCGCTTGGTGAAGTGTGCCCCCACTGACACAGTTTCCATTATAATGCGGGAATGGGACAAATTCCACATAGAACACGGTCTTCTATACCAAATTGTCCCCTATCACAACCACCCCAACAGGAGACAGTTAGTTCTGCCAGAAACCTGCAGTACCCGGTCCTCCGGTCCCTGCATGATGACCACGGACACCTGGGTGTGGACAAAACTTTCGGACTTGTGAGAGACTGCTTCTTCTGGCCTAAGATGCGAGGGTCAGTAGAGTGCCATTGCCGCAAGTGTCTACGGTGTATACAGCGAAAGACCCTGCCCACGGGATCAGCCCCAATGGGCCATTTAAAGAATTCTGGTCCCATGGACCTAGTCTGCATGGACTTTCTATGTATAGAAACAGACTCAAAGGGCATCGGGAACGTCCTAGTAGTGACTGATCACTACACCCGGTACTCCCTGGCATTTAAGACGAAAGATTAGAAAGCTCTCTCAGACGCCAAAGTACTTAGGGAGAAGTATTTCCTTCACTATGGGTTGCCGAATCGGATGCACTCCGATCAAGGGAGAGATTTCTAGAGTAAGCTGATTAAAGAACTTCTTCGTTTGCTTAACATTCAGAAATCTCGAATCACTCCATATCACCCAGAGGGAGACGCTCTGCCAGTAAGGTTCAACCCAACATTACTCGACATGCTCGGCACTCTAAATGGTTTACAGAAAACAGAGTGAAGTAAACATGTGGAGGCCCTAGTGCACGCATACAACTGCATCAGACATGAATCCACTGGCTTCACGCCACATTTTATGATGTTCGGGTGAGAGGCACGGCTGCCTGTGGACATCCGTATGAGCGTATCTACCAATGGGGTACCCAACATGACGCATTACAAGTATGTGGAGCGACATCAGGATAGTTTGCACGCGCCTATCAGATGGCAGAAAATGCCTAAGCCCATCTAAATGCCAACAACAAGCGACGGTATGACCATAAGGTCCGATATCGGGAACTTGGTCCTGGAGACGCTGTTTTTCTATGCAACTTAGGAATCCATGCAAACACAACCTTGCTGACCGCTGGCGTGACGGGATTTTCGAGGTAGAATCTCAAATGCCGGGGCTCCCAGTCTATCGCGTACGAGACTCGGATGGCCGGGTAAAGGTCTGGCACCGTAATCACTTGCTGCCGATCTCGGAAGTGGGGGAAAGTGTACTTGAATCAGAGTCAACTGCAGAGGCCAGTGCGCCAGAATAGTCTACAGAGACTCCGGAACCAGGGACAACTCAAGATCCTATGTAATGAGACTGGTGGGCACCTCCTGCAGGAGCAATGGGTAATGGGCCTCCGCCTCATTAACCTCACCAGTGGCTTCAACAAGTCGGCCACTTGATCTGCGAAGCCTGAGCTTCGTCCCTATAAAAGACATTGTTCACCAAAGCAGAGACTTTGTTCACCCTAATAGAGACTTTGTGCACCCAAGTTCACCTTTTATGAGAAGATCTGGGCCTCAAGCCCACAATAGCATCTCCCAAGATGAAGAGATTGCAGAAGAGACTTGCAGAAGTCAACGAGTGAGGCGGCCTCCCACTAGAGTGGCTTAAGATCAGTTAGGGGCACCCCCTATGAGTCTCAGCAGCCAGCTAAAGACAAGCTGGCCTCCGTTATCAACATGTTTACTGAGTTATATAACATTGTTTAAAGTTGCATTCGTTAAGTTATATAATAAAAATGCTGTACATATATATAAAGTTGTGTGCATATGTTGTTCCAAACAGGGACGTTGGAGTTTCCACCAGGGGGAGGATGTAAGCAGATCCCCTCTGGTTCCCCAGTTCCTCTGCTTTCCCCCTATGGTCCCCTCTTACCGTCCTGGGCGCGCGCTCGGGATGCTGCGGAGGAGCGTGGGTGCTGCCGGCGGGGTGTATGGACACCTGGTGAGTGCCGGGTTGCTAGGGAAGCTGCGCGCAGTGGTGTGAGGGGTGACCGGGTCGCCGGGGCTCCGGAGAGGTGTGGTCGGAGGGAGCCGCCATCTTGCATGTCATTGTGGATGCGCGAGACCCGGCGCATGCGCAGAGGAGCATAGTTGCGGCGGCCATTAGGTACAGGCTCTGCATAGGGACTACAAGCCCCAGTAGCCTCTAGGGCTGCTCCTCAGGTTGGCTGAGACAGCCAATAGTGCTGCAGCTTTCTCAGGAGGCTGTGATTGATACGTTTGGCGCGCTGGGGACCACGGCAGTTGGAGCCAGGACAGAGAAGGGGAGGGTAGGGTCTGTGTGTCAGTAGCACTCAGACTCAGACTAAGCCCTTAGGACCTAGATAGGCCCCACTCAAGTGAGTTTGTGGTTGCTTCAGGGAAGGCCACTAGATAGGGACGCTTCCCCATTTTACTGTCTAGTGTCAGGGACACAGTGAAGACGCCGTGACTTGCGGCCTGTAGTCTGAGACCAGACCACCTTCAGCGTGAGAGACTCTTTATGGTGATACCATCCAGTGGAAGTTCACCCCACATGGAGGCAGATGCCATCGCCGACGACGACGTCGCTGGATCAGCGGATCCCTGTTCTAAGTCAGCCGCACCGAGTACTGGAGTACTCGGCAGGTACCTCAACAAATTGCACCAATAGTTCACTGGAGAGCGCTACTCCATACACTTCTGGGTGGACACGGACATTGGGATAAGGACATCAGGGTATTGGTGCCTAGCACCCAATGTACTATGGGGACACTCACTGGTGGTACTGAGTTGGGGTGTGCAATATTACTGTGCGGTATTGATGTTTGTTATATGTGCGTCCAGTAAATACTGTTACATATATTCTTGAGTACAATTACTGGCTGTACAGTCTTGGGAGGGGCTATCCCACTGTGTGTGGATCCTTCTCAGGTGGAGGCGCTGTTAGTAGACTCATTACACACACCCCAGGCTCCCAGTGGCGGAGGATCAGGCCTCCTGTTTGCCACTCAGGTAACAGCAGCACACGTGGTCACCCTAGACACGGGGGAAAGGGGGCTACAATATATATATATATATATGTAGAGGTATCTGTACCGTGTTTGCCGAGCTTAATAATCAAAAATGAATAGACAATACCGTTCTGTGGCTAACGAAATGCTTTTATTTGTAAGAGCTTTCAAGATACACTGATCTCTTCTTCCGTGTTACAATGTATAAAGCAAGCAAGGGTTTTACTTAAAAACAGTGTCTCTTGGAATGTTATCTATGCTTATCCCTCCCCTGTGTGTACATGCGATTTATGACTAGGTGTTAAATAGTCCCTGAATGTTATATATAAAAGTATAGTTTGTGGCTTCAAAATTTGAACTTTGCGGATTACATGTTCGATTCAAGTTTCGAGTCAATCAGTTCGAGAATCGATGTTCGATTAAAAACTTGAGCAACCCCCCCAAAGGCTGATTCTCAGATTTGTTTTTATTGTTGTTTTCATATTACATATTAAAAAAAATTAGTCCAAAACGTGAGAGAAAAGAAATCAGTTTTACCTTCCTGAGAAAAGTAAAACAACTTCACAGTATATTGACTATGGACCACTGTTACATACAGTATGCCCTAACAAAAGTGTTGGTGGGTCCTTGAACTCTTTACAGCAAAATGCATTTCAAGACACTACAGAAAACTATGGAAGTGCAATATTTTTTGTCTCATCAGTTGGGTTTCATTATTTTTATTTCTGTTTATCATTTGTTTTTTGATCTTTTTTTTGCCTAGGTTTTATTTTCTATCAAATGACGAGCTTCTAGAAATACTGGCCCAGACACGCAATCCTCAGGCTGTTCAGCCACACCTGAGGAAATGCTTTGATTCTATTGCTAAACTTGAGTTTGCCGTTATGTCTGCCGAAGGAAAGGGCCTTGCTGAAGGAGAGCAGGAGAAGGTCTTTACCAATGACATTTTAGCAATGCTGTCACCTGAAGGAGAGAGGGTAACATTTTGCATTGCTTGCTATCTGATTTTCTTGTCATATTTATGTTAAAGATGTTTCTGAACATTCTGTAGTATATTTGGAATTGATGGTGTCTTTTTCCATAAATTTGTCTAACCACACTATTTAATATTAGGTGATATTGAGCAAAGGACTAAAGGCAAGAGGTAATGTTGAAGACTGGCTTGGCAAGGTAGAAGAAGCAATGTTCAATTCTCTTAGACGCCTGAGCAAGGCTGCTATTGCTGACTATCAAAATAAAGTCAGGGTGGAATGGGTTGTTGCTGGACATCCTTCTCAGGTAAAGGGCTTTATTTGTTTCTTTTTGTAATACATCTGCATAGAAAAGTTAAAGCAACAGTGCTACCCTGCAATCAATATAATATATATTTATAATAGTTTGCATCAAATATTTAAACATAATTTATTTTTCATGTTTTGTTTTTCACGTACTGTGTCATTTTAAAATAGGGCTAATTGCCTAAGTTATTAGTACAGTATGGTTATATTAACTTCTGTTGTTGAGTGATTATTCCAAATGTTTCCACTTTCCTATTGATATTGTAATCTACTCATGCACTGTAGCTACTGCAGTATAGCCAATGACAATGACATCCCTTGAAGAAGTGCGCGCATGCGCACGAAACACGTTGGGAAGACATTGTTTTAGAGTGAAGTTTTGGTTCCTGGAGGTGGAAGCATACTATCCGGTCTGAGGTGTGGGGGACGAGATACGTGCGAGGACAACAGTATTGGGAGGAAGACAGAGCGTGACGTCACATCCGCTCGGAAGTGCTTCAGCTCCTGTGACCTGTGTAGCTCCACACAGCATCTACCTCACGTGGGGACGCCAGTGAGAGGGCTCCGGTCGCCATCTTGAAACCACCGATTGTGTCTCCAGTTCTACTGCCTGATATTATCCTGCATCTTAGAATCCACAGTCTGTTTGCACACCATTTGATCATCCAAGGACTACATTTGGACTTTCAATTGTATGGTTTGGACTATTTATTATTGTCACACTTGGCGCCGACATTTCCCTTTTTCTCTTATGCCATCCAACTGACTGTACTGTCAGTATCTGTCTGGCTGCCATTATTGTTATATATATCTTACACGTGTTTCCCAGTAGGGGTATTGTATGATTTTTAGCACTGTTTTGCACCATCTTTCTTGTTTTTCAATGACAATGATGAGATAGAAAGGAAAGAGGAAGTTCTTCCTGCAGTATGCAAAAAGACAAATAATGTGAAATTTTTGAAGCAGGTTAATCCAGTTTCTTGCTTTTGAAGAAGATTACAGTACATACATCTATGTAAATCATGACAAATAAATCTGATAGATTTAATTGAATAAGCAAGTAGATCGGGGTGGAACAGGAGATGTGGCATGTGACATACATGGATCTTAGACCTTTTACGGGCAGAGGATCGTAATGTGATTGAACAGATACAACATTGGCTTAATGATAGGCAATAGAGTGTGACAGTAAATAATCATCTGTAACCCCTGTATACAAGAATCACCCCACCCTGACTGTATTTGTGATCTCTGATATGTTTGGGTTAGCAAGCTTGATTGTTAATTGTGTTAATTGTCCAGCCTATAACAGGCAGATTTATTGGGGGTAGGTCATGTGACTGTTTAGATGTATACATTTCAAAGCAGTCAAGGGAAGCATAGCAGAGTTTAGCATAGCATCTTAAGAGTGTATATCTTAAAGTGAGAATCTTTAAGGGAATATGTAGTTGGATAGGGGACTGGATCCTTCTGCAAATTCTTGTACACAAGGCAGCAAACAGTGAGCTCATCTGACCACACTATTATCCCACGCTTCTTAGCCTGCACAATTAACTCCCCTCACACGTTTATATACTGCAGTCTCTCTCAACACTTGTCTGCACACAACTTCCTCTTCTATCCCTCAACCCCTGAACAGACCTTAGCATAGCCAAATGCAGCACACTCTCAGTGGCAGGCAAAAGCCATAGACCTGCTGTCTGCTCAATGCGCACACTAACTGGACTTACCATGGCTTCAGGCAAAGTTACCTACTTTTGTTATAATATACCTGCTTCTTACCTCGTCTGTTATTTACTGTGGCCTCATGGAAATGTTACTCTCTCTATCCAATACAAACGCCTCCCTCCTGGCCCACACCCAATATTATCATACAACCTGGACTACTCAAAAGCCTTTCATTATCTACTGAATGGTGATGAAAACCAGTACACCAACCATAACTCATTCTAATAGCAAACATCGAAATCTTACAGCCTAAAAACAATTAATCACAGTTTTATTTATACTGTTAACTCTATTTAACAGGGGATATTGAACTCAACTCAGGCCCTCCTTTTACAACTTTGTCCCACACTCCACAAGAATGCCATTTTCAAATTCCAAAAAGGGCTAACTGTTGCCCATATAAATATCCATAGCCTGTTGCCCAAATTGGATCAACTAAAGGCATAGTGCCTTATGCATAAATCCAAAGCCATCATTCTCATAAAAACATGGCAATCTCCTAAAACCCTTGATGCAAATATCACCAGGAGGGATACTCCATTTCCAGGAAAGATAGGTCAAATAGAGGAGGAGGAGCGTATTTTATATTGAAGACACCTTTCCATTTACGCTGCTAAATTGCCCCCCAAGCCCACCCTCTTTTGAAATCCTAGTTGGCAAAATTTGCCTTTCCTTCTCTATGCCCATTCTTATTGCTGGCATCAACCGTCCCAGTACAATCCCTGACAGATATCAATCAGTTTTTTTGCTCAATTTCCTCTTTGAATTGGAAATGTGAGCTGTTAGTTCTTGGGGATTTCAACTTCAATTGGCTTGACCCTAAAAATAACAAAATCCTGACACAACTCAAGTCACTAAACCTAACCCAACTAATTTCCCACCCCACACATACATACCTTAAATCTCACAACTATTCATTGCTAGACTAGATTCTATCCTCTAGTCCCAACAGAATTGAATCCTCTGGTATCTTACCTGACATTTTCAGTGACCATGCAATAGTGTACTGTGTAAGGAAAATCAGATCACCCCAAACAAGCCCTAAAGTTCTACTCACTAGAACATTTAGAAATTTTACTCGCAACAGTTTTTGGCTGATCTTACCAACTGCCCTTGGTACAGAATCGACTTGCTACCTGACCCCGATTGTATGCTTGATTATTTCCAAACAGAGTTCTTAAAATTCTGTGATACGCATGCTTCACTACGCAGTATAAAAGTATGGGGAGCCCACCTTCCATGGGTTACAATCAACCATATTGTGCTTTACCATTTTTGGGATGCCTTGTGGAAATGCTACAATTTAACTGGCACTAGCAAGGATCTTAATAACTACAGATGCCTCTGAAATACATGTACAAAGCAAACAAGACTAGCAAAATACCAATATTACTCTGACAATCTTCACCAGAATACATCAAATCCAGTAAAATTCTGGAAGTTTATCGACAATATTTTACAGCCTTCTAGCCATCAACAATCATCTAATATCAAAAAGGATGACATTAGTCTGACAAATCCCACTGACATTGCAAACGCATTGAATGAATACTTTGTGGGTGTGCTACTTCCCTATTAGCTATGCGCAACCCAAACTACAAACATGAAGCTCAATCTGGGAAAACACCTATAGAAACACCTATAGCCCCACCCTCTCCGAACACTGCTGTTGTTATTTGCAAACCCAGAAACACAGGTTTGTAGATAATGAGTAGTTTATTGCCTGTACAGCATAAAGTATGATCATACACGAAAGTTGTCCATTAGCGACTCTGCCAAGGGAGGGCCCTAGCAGGTCTTATATACACATTAATATTTTTTTGTTTAACATGTGTTACTAGGCAAAATATAATGACATCACACAATGCACTCCCTGAACACGAGGGGATAAGCATCTTCTAAACCAGGGGAGCGCAAACTTTTAGAGCTGTGCCCCCCTGCCTGCTCCCCCTCGCTTTCACGCCCCCTCACCTTGTTTGGCGTCGTCAAATGACACTGCGGGGTCACGTGATGTCACGTGACCCCGTTGCCATGGAGATGGACGTGTGACTTTGCATGACACCGGGGTGTTATTTTATGCTGCGTTGCCATAGCAACGCGTCTTACCAGCTCTTCAGAATCCCAGTTAGTGAGTTGCAGAGGCCTCACGTGATGTCTGTTACGCCGGTGCTGCCCGCAGACCAGACCCGTTCCTTTCACTGAGGTGAGGAACGTATAGAAGCACGCACCCGCAGCAAAGGGAGCGTGTCCGGAGTGTGGTGATTTTGGAGTTGCCAGGCCAGGTGTATTTAGCTAGCAATACTTGCCGGTACCGGTGTAGAAATGCCGTTGTCGTTGCCGTTAGCCAAAGTCTGGGATTGGAGAATTCCGGAAGGTCGTTGTCCAAGCAGGGGTCTAGAGCCAGAGAGAGACGTCCGCCAAGCCAAGTCGTAACCTGAGAGAATGAGAGAGAAAACGCCAGAGTAGTAATCCAAGTGAAAACTATGTCGAGCAATGAGTAAGAGGAAGAACTGGCATTATAAAGTGTGACTGGCCAATCAGAGGTGGGGGCAGGCCTGGAGGACTGCGTGGAGCTATCCTGGATAGGTCCCCTTGATTGGCAGGCAGGTGAGGACTCTTGTCTTGGTAGGAGGTCCTCTTAGTGTGTGCTGGAGGCGGGTCTTCACTGCAAGAGCAGTGAATAAATTAACCTCACCCGGCGCGCGCTGTTCAGGCGCGCGGCTGGAGAACACGGCGGCCGCATGCGGGACTGCAGACCCCGCGGGCATCCGAGGACGCAGAGCACGGCGGGGAACCCCCAGGACCGCCGAAGGTGAGTGACGCCAGCGAGAGGCGCGCGCCATGGTAGCGGGAGTAACCGCAGGAGAAGGGAGAGCAGGGCGCGGATGCCGCGATCCCTGAATCCTCACAGTACCCCCCCCTTCAGGATCGGCCTCAGGAAGATCCTTCCATGGTTTTGATGGAAACTTCTTACGAAAGCGTTTGAGGAGTCCTGGAGCATGAATATCTTTCAGGGGTACCCATGACCTCTCTTCGGGTCCAAAACCTCTCCAGTGGACCAAGAAGTGGACTTTACCTGTTGAAAGACAGGAATCCAGTAGAGCCTGTATTTCATACTCTTCGTTACCCTGTACCATCACAGGATCTGGTTTAGAAGTGTGATCCGGAAAGAGGCTACTGGAGATAAAAGGTTTGAGAAGTGAGGTGTGAAAGACATTCGGAATTCTCATGCTTTGAGGAAGTTGGAGTCGAAAAGAAACCGGATTAACCTGCTCCAAAATGGAAAAAGGACCCAGGAACCTAGGAGCCAATTTGAGGGAAGGCGTTTTGAGACGGATGTTCTTGGATGATAGCCAAACCTTGTCCCCGGGTCTGTATTCGGGTGCCGGACGACGGTGACGATCAGCCTGATTTTTAGATGTCAAGGAAGCCTTTTGTAATGCAGATTGTATTCTGGACCAAGAGTCTTGTAGGAGAGCAATATGTTCGTCCACGGCTGGTACCCCAGAGGATTCTTTAGTAATAGGTAGGCGAGCCGGATGGAATCCGTAGTTGATAAAGAAGGGGGTCTCGTGAGTGGACTCATTCCTGGAAGAATTGAATGCGTACTCAGCCCAGGTAAGTAATTCTGCCCAGTCATCCTGAGAATTAGAGACGAAGCACCTTAAGTATTTCTCGAGGGATTGATTAACCCTCTCGGTCTGTCCGTTAGATTGAGGGTGATATCCAGAAGAAAAGGAAGACAAGATACCTAGTCTCTTGGTGAAATTTCTCCAGAACTTGGAGACGAACTGGGAACCCCGATCGGACACGATGGATGTGGGAATCCCATGAATCCGGAAAATCTCTTTGGCAAAAATATCCGCAAGGGCGGGTGAGGAGGGTAATCCTTTGAGAGGGATAAAGTGTGCCATCTTGGAAAACCGATCCACTACCACAAGAATGGTATTCATGCCATTCGACCTAGGCAACTCCACAATAAAATCCATCGAAATGTGGGTAAGAGAAGAGAAGACCCTGAGGTTTCTGACGAGGAATCTTGTTACGCGCACATACCGGACAGGACCGTGTAAATTCCAGAATGGTTTTAACCATATTGGGCCACAAAAAGGTACGACGGATGAGGTCCAAGGTTTTCTTGAATCCAGGATGCCCTGCCGAACGGACGGCGTGTCCCCAGTCCAGTATTTCAGGGATAAATTGGGGTTCCACATACAAAGAGTCTTTAGGAACCACAAGACCGGACGGGAGGTTCTCTTGAGACTTGATGATCCTCTCCAGATTCTTGAATGCCACAGCTGCTAAGATTCTTTGTTTAGGGAGGATGGACTCAGTGGTTTTCTCTGATCTCTCTTCAGAAGAGTATTGCCGGGAGAGAGCATCCGCTTTGACGTTCTTAGTGCCGGGAATGTATGAGAGAACAAAATTGAATCTAGAGAAAAATAACGACCAGCGAGCTTGGCGAGGACCTAAGCGACGGGCATTCTCAATGTACAATAAGTTCTTATGGTCCGTAAGGATGGTGAATGGCTCTTTTGACCCCTCCAGAAGATGTCTCCATTCTTGAAGAGCCATTTTGACGGCCAAAAGTTCCCTATTGCCCACGTCATAATTCCTCTCTGCCGATGAAAATCTTTTGGAGAAAAACCCGCAAGGATGAAGTTTATCCTGGGAAGAAAATTTCTGCGACAGAACCGCCCCAGCCCCACAGTCCGAAGCGTCAACCTCTAAGGTGAAGGGGAAATTCGTGTTAGGGTGTCGAAGGATGGGAGCAGAGACAAAAGTTTGTTTCAGTGTCTCGAATGCCATGACAGCTTCTGGAGACCAAGATGAAGGGTCTGCACCTTTTTTGGTCAGTGCCGTGATAGGAGCGACAATGGTAGAAAAGTTGCGGATAAACTTCCGGTAATAATTAGAAAAACCCAAAAACCGTTGAACCGATTTGAGGGAATTGGGTTGTGGCCAATCCACGACGGCCTTTAACTTCTCTGGGTCCATGGCCAAACCTTTGTTGGAGATTATGTATCCGAGAAAAGAAGTGGTAGACTGATGAAAAATGCATTTCTCCATTTTAGCAAACAACCGGTTCTCGCGGAGGCGTGAAAGCACAAACTTCGTATGGATGATATGATCCTGTAAGTTTTGAGAAAAAATAAGGATGTCATCCAGGTATACAATGACAAATATATTAAGAACGTCTCGAAAGATGTCATTGATGAAGTCCTGAAAAACTGCCGGTGCGTTGCATAACCCGAAGGGCATCACTAGATATTCGTAGTGTCCGCTACGGGTGTTGAAGGCAGTCTTCCATTCATCGCCCTCCCGGATGCGGATGAGGTTGTATGCCCCACGGAGATCCAGTTTAGTAAAGAGATTGGCCCCCTGAAGTCTATCAAAGAGTTCGGAGATGAGTGGGAGTGGATAACGATTCTTCACCGTGATATGGTTCAGACCCCGGTAATCAATACATGGTCTGAGAGTACCATCTTTCTTTTTGACAAAGAAGAATCCAGCCCCCGCAGGAGAATTGGAATGACGTATGAAGCCCCGCTTAAGATTCTCACGAATATATTCGTCCATAGCTTTGGTCTCGGGCAACGAGAGAGGATAAGATTTGGCTTTAGGCAAGGTATAACCAGGTACCAGATCAATCGGACAATCGTAGGAACGATGAGGAGGTAGAAGTTCAGACTGAGCCTTGCTGAAAACGTCCAAGAATTCGGCGTATGGAGAAGGTAACTCCCTCAGAGAACTTGATGTATTGGCTAATAGAAAGGATGGTTGTATGATAGAGGAAAAAGGTTTCTCTGACCTTGACCTCCAGTTAATAGGGTTAGGAGAAACCCAATCGATGAGTGGATTATGCTTCTGTAACCAGGGCAAGCCAAGCATGATAGGTGTTCCTGGGGCATGAATAACATCAAAACCCAGAGTCTCTTTGTGAGAATGAGTAGAAAGGGTGATAGGTCCGGTCTCTAAGGAGATATAAGCCGGGGTGAGAGGTCGATTATCAATCCCGACCAAGGCAACGGGAGAGTCCTTCCTGGAAAGCGGAATTTGATTTTGCTCAGAAAAGGTTTGATCTATGAAATTCCCTCCTGCGCCGGAATCGATAAATGCAGCAGTGGAGGTGCGGAAAGTCGGTCCTGAAAGGGAGACGGGAATAGTCAATCTTTTGGGAAGTTCCCTTCTGGGAGGGGGACAAGGAGATTTAGTACCCAGAGAGCACCCCTTCGTACTCACTGGGCTTAGTCGTTTCCCGGAGATGGAGGATGGTTACGGGTACGCTGCTCAGAAGCTCCGCAATGATGGCACGATTCCCCAGTAGAGCGAAGTTGTCGTGACGGTACCCGAGGTTGCTGAACTCCAAGTTGCATCGGCTCTGGAGCCTCCAGCGCCGGTAACGGGGATACGACGGGTCTCTGGTTAGTAGAGAACCTGGAAAAGGAAGCACGGAAAGGCGTAGCCCGGGGAAGCTGACGCTGAGCGCGGCGTACCTGAAGGCGCTGATCCATACGAGTAGCCAGGGTGATGAGATCCTCCAGTAACTCTGGCCTGGTGTGGGAAGCAAGTTCATCCTTCAGAGACTCCGATAGACCTTTCCAGAAGACGGCGACTAAAGCCTCCTGACCCCAATGAGTCTCAGCTGCTATAGTTCTGAATTCCAAGGCGTATTGACCCACAGGCCGACGTCCCTGTGTAAGCTCTAGCAGGGTATCAGAAGCAGTCTCTTGACGTGCGGGGATAACAAAAACCTGTTGAAAGTCCCGTCTGAAGGCAGCGTAATCGCGGGTAATATCAGGGCGTAGTTCCCAGATCGGAGAGGCCCATGCCAGTGCATTACCTGTGAGCAGACTATATACGTAGGCTACCTTTTTCCGGCCAGTAGCATACAACTGGGGAGCCATCTCGAACTGGATCTCGCACTGGTTGAGAAAGCCACGACAGGCGTGTGGATCCCCTGCGTAGGGCCTTGGAGCCGGAATCTTCGGAACTGAAAATGAAGTGGAAGATAAGTCAGGCTGCGCCGGGGTGCAGCCGCAGGCGGAGCCTGTAAAGGGCGGTCCGATACCTGTTGGGAGAGGAGAGCCACTTGATCCGTTAAGGCCTGTATTTGTTGGTACATGGCCGTCATCATAGAGTCCACAGTCTGGTCTGCGTCGTGTGGGCTCGACATAATGTTACGCCGGTGCTGCCCGCAGACCAGACCCGTTCCTTTCACTGAGGTGAGGAACATATAGAAGCACGCACCCGCAGCAAAGGGAGTGTGTCCGGAGTGTGGTGATTTTGGCGTTGCCAGGCCAGGTGTATTTAGCTAGCAATACTTGCCGGTACCGGTGTAGAAATGCCGTTGTCGTTGCCGTTAGCCAAAGTCTGGGATTGGAGAATTCCGGAAGGTCGTTGTCCAAGCAGGGGTCTAGAGCCAGAGAGAGACGTCCGCCAAGCCAAGTCGTAACCTGAGAGAATGAGAGAGAAAACGCCAGAGTAGTAATCCAAGTGAAAACTATGTCGAGCAATGAGTAAGAGGAAGAACTGGCATTATAAAGTGTGACTGGCCAATCAGAGGTGGGGGCAGGCCTGGAGGACTGCGTGGAGCTATCCTGGATAGGCAGGCAGGTGAGGACTCTTGTCTTGGTAGGAGGTCCTCTTAGTGTGTGCTGGAGGCGGGTCTTCACTGCAAGAGCAGTGAATAAATTAACCTCACCCGGCGCGCGCTGTTCAGGCGCGCGGCTGGAGAACACGGCGGCCGCATGCGTTACTGCAGACCCCGCGGGCATCCGAGGACGCAGAGCACGGCGGGGAACCCCCAGGACCGCCGAAGGTGAGTGACGCCAGCGAGAGGCGCGTGCCATGGTAGCGGGAGTAACCGCAGGAGAAGGGAGAGCAGGGCGCGGATGCCGCGATCCCTGAATCCTCACAATGTCCCGGCATTTAATTTAAATGCCTCAGGGAAGAGCGGAAAGCCTCTGCAACCGCCCGCCCCACCCCAAACAAATCCAGTGCCCACCACTTTGAACACCTCTGTTCTAACCCAATCAAGTTACAGGTCATCTTATCTATCCCAGACTGGCTCCAAAGATCAATTCATCTACCCAAAACTGTTTTTTTTTTCAGCTGTCCAAAACACTTGAGTGTTTGAGCAACAAGGCACAGTCCATATCCTCCCTCTGGAGCAAAGTTAATTCTTGCAACAACACGCATACTAAAATATAACAAAGAAAAAGACATTCCAAAGACAAGATTGATTCCGAACACTGCTAACAATTTTCTCTCCATAGACCCACCCAATCCATTTCAATAATATGTCCATTCCAAAATTATTATTTCAATACTGCCCACAATTTTCAATTTGTCTCGGTATCTGAAGAAATTACACAACCACACCTCTAATTGAAACTAAGCAGCCAATATGGACCTGACCTACTGCAATCAAAGTTCCTATGACTCGTGCCCCAGTCATTGCCATACCACTTGCTTCCTTAATTAACTCTATTGTGTCTGCAGGCCATATCCCTAAGACCAGTAAAACTATCAGAGTTGTCCCAATCTTTCAGTGGGGACAAAAACAGTCTCCAACTACAGGCCAATCTCTCTTCTCCCAATACTATCCAAAATCATGGAAAAATGTGTCCACTCCCAATTATGCAAGATAAATTTCCTTAGCAAACCCTAATCTGGAGTTCGCCCAAAGAACTCAACAGTAACTACCCTCCTAAGTTTTTGCAATGAGATCCAGAGTGGAATTTAACTGGGACAACTTACTGGTGCAATATTCCTAGATTTTGATACTGCTAAACAAACTTTGGTGCTTTGGAATAGGGAAAAATGCTTTAAACTGGTTTCATTCAAGACATATCTTGTAGATCCAAACATGTGTCTATCTCAGGCTTTAACTCCAACCCCTTGGATATCACTTGAGGTGTTCCGCAAGGTTCTGTTCTGGGGCCCCTACTCTTTTCAGTGTTCAGCAATGATCTATCTACAGCTTGTAAGGGAGCTTCAATAAACATGTATGCGGATTACGCAATCTTATATGCACACAGCCCAAGCCTCTCTGAACAAGCTGTTTAAAAACACTGACATGACTGTAACAATGGTATTTGGGAACAAGGCTAAATTTCTAAAGCTACCAATGATGGAGCTATAGATCAGAACCAACTCTAATACCATCCTAGCTCCTATCACTAGTTTTAAATATCTGAGCATATTGTTTGACTCCCATTTAATATTTGGGTTGCACATTGATACCCTAACATCCAAATACTATACTAAACTAGATGTACTTTATAGGAGTAAATCCTACCTAAGCAAAGTGCATCACACAGCTGATACTAATGCCAATTATAGACTATGGGGACATATAGTATGTGGTACAGCACCCCAAACTCACCTTGGCAAACTAGACACCCTCTACTACTCAATATGCTGTTTAGTCCTCCAATGTAACTACAATACTCCACTGCAAAATGGTCAAAGAACTAGATTGGCAATCCTTTGAGTCTAGGTGCAAAGTTAATTTTTCTTGTCTTGCCTTCAAATACTTTCTGGGCAAGCGACCCGCCTATCTGAACAAGCTCCTCACCCCTACCACACACAGTATTTATCACCTGAGATCTGACTCCAAAAGACTGTTCATGGTCCCAAGGTTCAACATAGAATCCGGCCGCTACTCTTACCATGTGTCACGGGAGAGCAGGCACTTTACACCTTTTTAACCAGGATCATTCACTGAGCAAAACAAGGTAATGAAATAAATTGTAGTGTATTCACACAAATTCACTTACACACTATGATAAACAAAATACAGATGAAAGACACACTTACTGGGGGTCTGGGGTCGAAAAGTAGACTTTCCTAGGTGCAAGGAATTCTAAATAAGAGTTTTATCCTGACCGGGACTTAGCCCAGAATCTCCTGGTTCCCAAATCAGCGTGAAGTTCCACACGCCACCGCTCCCTTCTCTTCTGAGAACTTGGAATTTTCTTGACCACGAGCTACCGGTGATCCTCTGGAACCAAAATCTACATCAAATCCCAGCCGCGACCGCTACGTTCGATTTTGAGAACTTGGTCGCAAAAATCGGGACTTAGAATCAGGCAGGCTTTTCTGGCTTGAAATCGAAGCCGGTTGCTCTGCTTTTCGCGCAAGGGCAACTTTGAAAAGCTCGCCCGCGCTCTTGCTACTGGGAATCTCTATTCTCATTGGCTCAGACATTCTTTATAGCAGAGGTGCGCAAACTGGGTGGTGCGCCCCCTTGGGGGGGCGCAAGATTATGTAGGGGGGGCGCAGGCTGCGTGCGGGGAAACCTGGGGATGGGCAGAGTTGTGCACGGGCGGCCAGAAGCTCTCTGCAGAGGCTGCTTCCAGTTCTCTGCTGTGTCTGCCTGCAGAGGGGGTGGGGCCTGCAGAGGTGGCGGGGCCTGCAGAGGGGGCGGGACCTTGCTGCGGGGTCTTCCCTGCACACAGACAAGCCCTCCTCCTCATGTCTGTTACCCGCCCGTTTTCAGCAGCACATGGGGGGGACCTGAGCAGGCTTAATTACTCCCTCCCCCCACCCACCAGGTGTGTGTGTATATATGTATGTATATTTGTGTGTGTGTGTGTGTGTGTGTGTATATATATATATGTGTGTGTGTGTGTGTGTGTATATATATATATGTGTGTGTGTGTGTGTGTGTGTGTGTGTATATATGTGTGTGTGTATATATGTGTGTGTGTGTATATGTAACGGGTATTCCCCCACCCAATCGCAGATCGAGTGTGGGTGCGGAGAACCTAATGTTACCAGGTGTGGTTCTTTACCTGTTAGGCGCACAGTAGGGCTGAGCTTCCTCCACTGGGAACCTGAGGCAAGTATAATATGAGTAACCTCGTACTCGGTGCAGCGCCTCCACCTGCGATGGCTCCCACCAGAGGGGGAGTGGTTCCTCGCAGGACAATATATATCACTCAACACACAGTATGGAAAACAACCAATACCTTTACTAGTGCAACCGTACTCATGCATAGAATCAACAGGTGTCCCTCCCTAGAGGAGACACTAACTACTGCATCTCGCAGGATGCTACCCCCTTCACCAGGTGATCCCACCCCGTGTCCAGTAACCCCACACAATATGTCTCCCACGCTTCAAGTGAGATAGATATGTGTGACTGCGCAGCCACTGGTCCTGTGTGAATCTAATATAGTATCGTTGGTGCACTTGGTGTGGGTTACCTGCCGAGCATTCCAGTGCCCGGGCGTGCCAAGGAGCTTCGCAAAGGATCCGATGGCGGATGAATACAGGAACTACCATCCGGGGCGATCCCACCCGGATGGCTGCTGCAGCAAAAGCAAAGGTCTGAGCCCAAACCTCTTGATGGACGTGCCGTGTCCGCTGGGTCCCTAACTGCTCTGAATAGTAAGGGGCAGGGTCCCTAACCTGGGGCCTGTCCCTGACACAACTCACACTACTGGGTGGCTCAGGGCTATCTCGGGCCTCGGGGGCTGCTGGCCTAGTGCAGGGAGTCACTGACTCCTGCACCCTACCTCCTTCCCCTGGCTGCTCCTGGCGCTGACTGACCCTCTCCTCAAAACCCCGCGAAATGTATCTATTTTCCCTGCAGGGCAATCCTCCAGCCCTATTGGCTACTCGGGGGCACCTGGTGCCTTTCCCCCTTAACCTCCTGGGAATTGTAGTCCCATGCAGGCTATTCCTACATTGGGGCCGCGTGTGCGATTCTACTGTGCATGCGCAACTCCCTAAGGGCCGCCGCAACTCCTTAGCCTGATCCACGCATACGCGATCAACCACAATGGCGGCCCCCGCTAGCCGGGTACGCCGCCGAGCCTCGCAACACTCCCTGCTCCGGCCCCCACCTTTGGAAACTGCCGGCGGGTCCGTCGCTGGCTCCGGCGGCACCCGCGACTGTGCTGATCCAAAGGAGGGGGTCTCTGGGAGCCGCTGGGGACCAGGGCTACACTTATATATATACTGCAGTGTGTGGTGTGTGGTGTGTGTGTGTGCTGTGCCTGTTGGTTGTCTGTCTGAGTGTGTGTGGGTGTTGTGATTGAGTGTTGTGTGTGTTGGTTGTGATTATGTGAGTGTTGGTTGTGTGTGTGTGTGCTGTGCCTGTTGGTTGTGCCCTCCTTACGGTGTCTGCCCTACAATAGCGCTGTGTTCCTGCTCTCCTCCGCTGGAAACCTGCTTCACTGCGATCCTCTGCAAGTGAGAGGGTAGGCTGCCACTATATCAATCATACTATGAATGTACAGAAATAATAAAAAAAAAAGTGTTAACACTTCCCCGCTCGTGCTTGCAAAAGTATGCAGGACACCCTGCGCTCATGCTTGGAGAGTTGATGTCACTGCTCTCCGCGGCAGCGTGGACGCAGCCTAATTTTGCAAGAGCGAGCTGTTGAAGTATGTAAGTATTTAGGCTGCGCTTATAGTGCCGGCGATGCGACGTCGCCCGAAAACAAATGCATTGTCGCCGCCGCCTCGTGCGCTTATAGTAAGCGTGACGTGGCAACGCAATTTTTTGAAGCCGGCAATACACTGGCGACACACTTTATTCGAGCTCGGCTAGTCCCACGAATTCGGGTATACCCGGGTGTATTGAGGTTTGTGACTGTTTTCTGCCCGAGTGCATTGAGGTATTTTCCAGGCAGGGATTGAAGCATTTTATTCCCGCTGGCTGCAATACTGCACAGTATATATATATATACTGCATTACAATTCATGAATTTATGCCATCTGGTAGACACGCGAAGCATTGCAGCCTATTAAATCCTAATCATTATCATTTAACAGATCAGCCGCCCGTCAGCCAGGCATGAACCCAGGCTGGGAAGGCAAACGCAACGGGGCTTGTCAGAGGTGAGGAGCGGCGCATTCCAGGTATCTGCCAGGTACATACTGGGTATTTGCTCGAATAAAGTGTGTCGGTGCAGTATTAGATATTTCAGGGGCTGTCGCCTCATGTGACAGCCTCTGAACCAATCAATGGCCTGGTCGCCCACGCCGCCGCCGCAAAGCGAAATACAACTTTTGCTAGCGTCGCGGGCACTTGTGCGGCCTTAGACATATTTGTATTTACATTGTATACCGTTTAATAAAGGTTTTTTTTTATGTGATTTTGATTACATCAGGCAGGGGGGGCCCGAGAAATTTCATGGATTGAAAAGGGGGGCTCGGCATAAAAAGTTTGCTCACCCCTGCTTTATAGTATTCTGAGTTTCATTCATGAAACTCAGCAGCCAATCATTGCGTGGGAACATTCTCAGCAGCCAATCAGAGCCAAGCAGGTATGAAAAGCCGGGTCAGCGGGAAATATAAAATTGCTATCTCAATGCCACCCGCTGGGTCAAGCTCCACTGGGTCTGGCAGAGCAAATGGCAGCCCGGATGACTGCCATTGTTCCCTTGACCTGGGTACTTGAGCCCTTCCCTAATACCCAAATGGCTTTCACACCTTTGGCATCTCTGGCTACTTTGAACTCCGATGTCCAGCAGACTTACTGGCGTCTATGGGTTAGCCCCGGCAGTCTGTTTGGGCATCGGTTCCGAATGTCCCAGCACATTACAGTACACAACAGTACATTACAGTATTAACACAGTATTAATAAAATATAGTTTAATACATTCCTAAGTCTCTGTGTATGGGGAATAGAATCGAAAGATGTACTTTTATTCCTATCAGTCTTTATTCCCCACACACTATCTTTTGAACTTAGCCTGGACTCTGAGAGTCCCCTCACAACCTTATATACTGTACGGTCGGAGCACCCACAAACCCAATACAGGATCTGGGCTACCTGGACACTAACTGGGGTACCCCCCTTAACCTTGGGATCCCCTCAGCTACAGGGACACTTATTCATCCCTGTGCCCCATTGACCTTTCTGGGCTATGCTGAAGCAGGAAACCCTAGCGGTGAGTCGCGCTAGTGTTTTCAAGGGGAGATATTGCTGGGACAATGTGCCTACATGTATCCAAGAATCGGGCATGATTCCCGGGTACATTTTTAGGGGAACCGACAACTCCGGAACCCAACTACCTAGGCACATTCTGACAACAATTCCTCTGCAAAATCCCCCTTGAAACTCATGCCCTAGCAATCCCTGCTCACTGGCATGCCCAGAAAGGGAAAAACACATCAAATACTTTATTGACGCAAAGTACAGTTGAAGCATACAATTGTACTGGGCTCAAGAGCTAACTCTCTTGAACCCTTATACTCGGATCAGGGGTATCCAAATACAGGCTTAACCTTTATTTGAGAGCCTGGTTACCCCCTACCATCACACCATGCACCTCACAACTGGAACAATCTACCTGAGACTCTACAAGCCGCCACCAGTCTAAATCCTTTCAAAATTAAAGCGGTCTCACATTTTAATCTGGTCTATAACTGTTACATACGCCTATAACCTATATTACCTTTAACTGTTCATGCAATGTTTTTAAATATAATGTATAACCCTGTTTATTTAATGTAACCATGTATTGTCATCATAACTCTGCCCAGGACATACTTGAAAACGAGAGGTAACTCTCAATGTATTACTTCCTGGTAAAACATTTGATAAATAAATAGAATTCAAATTGAGTAGTTAAAGCGGTCAATGGAATGCCACAGGAATTCTAGAATGTGAAGTCATACTGTTAAACTGGGGAGAGGAATGTTCAAAGGAAATAAAATATAGTCTTTATACAAAGAGTTGTGGACCTATGTAACAGTTTTGCAGCTGATGTGGTAGAAGTTACAACAGTACAGTGATTAAAAGCTACTGAAGTGAGACATAATGGTACCCTGAATGGGAAAAAAGGCCAGGTAGCACATTGCGCATTAGGTTTAAGAGCAGGTAGACAAATGTGAAGACTAGGTGGGTCAAGCAGTCCTTATCTGCAGTGAACTTAGTATGTTTCCATTTTTTTTCTACGTAGGTTGTATTGACAATTTCTCAGCTTATGTGGTGCAGGGATCTCACTCATTGCCTTGAAGGGAAGGTTCAGGACAACTTGAATTCTGTGTCAGAGTTTGAAAAAGTGAACTTTGAGGTAAGTCTATCTGAACATATCTTGCCGCAGAGAATGCCTGTCTGGTGTAAGATTTACTCAAATGTAAAAAAACTGGGCTGAATTCATTGTACAGAATATTAGCTCTGGTCATTATGTACAGTATGCTAGGAGATAGTGGTGAAAACCAGAGTTGTAGGCCTGTCTGAGACATGAGAATGTGCTCACAAGTGATATTTTTATTTGCTAAATGCTATGTGGTGGAGGGTTTTTGTCAATTTGTTACCCACCATAACTTATTTAATGTACAGTGGCGGCCGAGCTGAGTCTCATTCGGCCGCCACCGCAATGCACGGGAAGACGTGGTTTGGACCGCTGCGTGCTGTCACTGATGCGCGGTCACGCGGTACAGGGTGCGTGCGCGCGTGCCCAGGGCTCCCCGAAGGTGGGAGGGGGGATGTGGGGGATGTGGGGGATGTGGGAAGGCAGAGGGGGACCCGGAGAACCAGGTCGCGAGGGGAGAGGAAGATCGAGGAAGATCCGGCAGGAGCGCGGCCAAGTTCAGCGCCAGCCAGAAAACAGCCGCGGGACAAGACGGGTGAGTTTTAGACTCAGATGCGCCGCAGCAGTATGGTTGAAACCTATCGCAGCTTCATATTGCAAAGACAGTATAACCAGCCTCACCCTGATGAGACCCAAAAGGTTGAAATAGCTGCCTGTGAGTAGGGTTACTGGCTATGCACTTCTTTAACACAGGCTGTGCTGAAAGGCTGTGTAATGCGATAGGCATACGCTTATATTGGTCCATGTTAAAATGGATTTGAAGCAAAAGGTGACACTTTGTGCTCATGTGCATGTCATTTCCCAGAATCCCTGGCTGCAGTGGAAGCATTGTATGCTAAGAGATAATGGGGAAAGGCAGGGTTGCAGACTTGTATGAGATGTGAATGTGCTCACAAGTTATATTTTTATTTGCTGTATACCGTAGCAAATCAAAATCAATTTGTACCTAACGGCATAATGGTTTTGTAGACCTGGAGAAGCGAGTGTAGTACAAAATGCATGCACTACCATCAGCAGTTCTATACAAATGACCAATACACATGTAAGTCAGAAATGTAAAACATTTCCAAAATCATGCGCTCATTTACTAAATTATATTAGTTACATACAGTAGTTACATAGTAAATGAGGTTGAAAAACGACATATGTCCATCAAGTTCAACCTATTGTATGCTAAATTTAGATAATAGATTCTTTATCCTATATTTGTACTTCCAGTATATTAATCCAGAGGAAGGCAAACAAAACCACAGTGAAATATCATCTAATGATATCTCATAAGGGGAACAATAAATACCCTCTTGACTCCAAATGTTGGCAATCAGATTTCTTCCTGTATCAACATGCTTCACATGTTTACTTATTTGGTATATTAGCACTAGTTTTTTTTTATACTGGAGTGACATAACATTATAAGCAGCTAACTGTGTTCAGTAAATTACCCCATCATTTCTCAACATTTTCAGGGACTTGTAGGTGCTACTACCAACAAAACGAAGTTCAACTGTTTTTCTTTTTACTTATAGAGATTGAATGCTTTAGCTGCACTGGTCCGTGGTCAACTTCCTACATTGCACAGAAATATCATAACTTCTTTAATAACAATTGACGTGCATGCAAGGGACATTGTCAGTGATCTTGTAAAGGACAAGGTAATCCAACGTTTAGCACATCAGGACTATTATGTCAGTCTTTATATTTTCTAAGCTTTTTCCTTCAACTGAATATTTATAAGATTGCCCATTTGGGAAACTTCTAGCAGCGTGATGTATATTTTTTCAGATTTATTTGCACTGGTATTTGGAAACTTTTCTAGCATTCTCTAAATTCTTCAATATATCTATCTATCTATCTATCTATCTATATATATATATATATATATATATATATATCGTGTGACAGGATGGTCGTGGTAAGTGAGGAGACAACACGTCTTTTCCGGTGAAATAATGCTGATGGGTTTATTTGTCCAAAAACGGTAACTAAACAATGGGTACACTGTCCCTTTAAAATTGAAACGAAACAAAAATCCTAACCCCGGTCGGGGTACTAGCTAAACAAAAGTGCAGGCTAACTATCTGGCTGGCTAGCTAACCTATTCCAGCCCAATAAAGTACAGCAAACGCAGTTGGCTCCTTACCTGGGAGCTTTATTCTTCCCTCTTGGGACAGGATCGCTTTGGGCAGCTTGTGTCTGTCTTAACACTTCCTCTGTCTTCCCTCTATGCCTCAGAGAGAGAGACTGCCGCCCCAGAGGTATTTCCTCTTCCTGTTTTAAAGCAGGTGAAGGAGCTTAATTCAAATCACCTGTGGTCTGCTTGACAAGCTGAGTTAACCCCTCGTTTACTGGATAGCATGCATACTGCCATCTCCTATTCACATACACGGAGTCAATGACCCTGTCACAATATATATATATATATATATATATATATATATACACACACACACATACACACACACACACACACACACACACACACACACACACACACGGTATCCCACAAATAGCACTCTGGTGTTAGAGAAAAGTATAAATGTATTACTACAACATTGCACAAAAATAATTAGAATATAATTAAAACAGTCTCTCAAACCCATCACAAAAATCAAGACCTAGCTAGACACCCTATGTTTATGGTAAACTGGGTGAGGTTGACATAACTAATACATGTAAAACAGCTATGTGTAACAGCTGCCCTCCTGTCTTCGTACTCTCCTGGACCCTCCACACATGCGTCTGACCCTTGCAGACATCAGTACTCCAGCTGCTCCTTCAGCCCCGTGATGTCCTTACCGGTTAAGTATTCAGCCACTACGCAGCTATTTTGATTTGTAGGGCATGGTTGGTGCCTTTGTCACATGCTTCTCAGTGAGATTCAGAGACTGTGAGCACTATTCCTCACTATTGCTGGACTTATTGTTCCTCTGTCTGCCAGGGAGGATTCTTACAATGATTTCCTGTGTGTATACTGTACATTACACCTTGCTAGTACGTATATGTGTAGAATTGTTGCCTAGGGTGTGTTACTGCCCAGGTCAGGGGTGTCTTATTCCACCTGTGATTTTCTGTGGCCGGCCGGTCATGGCGGTGTGAGGCTGATTGCATGCCTCACTCCCCTGCTGTTACACATACTGTAGGTGCTTCACATGTATTAGTTATGTCATCATCCGCCAGTTTACCATAAACATAGGGTGTCTAGCTAGGTCTTGATTTTTGTGAGGGGTTCATGAGACTGTTTTAATTATATTTTAATTTAATTATTTTTGTTGCATTAATAAATGTATACATTTCTCTAACACCAGAGTGCTATTTGTGGAACACCCTTCTCTTCTGCTTGCATATTTTTCCATCCCCAGCATCGTCAGAAGCTTTATTATATAGGTAATTTTTTTCTGATTGTGATACAATTTATTTGCAGTGTCTGTACCAGGTACTCTCTTCGTATATGTATGTGTGTATATATACATACACACACACGCACGCACGCACGCACGCACGCACGTACACACACACACGCACGCACGTACACACACACACACACACACACACACACACATAATGCTTTTTTTTACATTTAGGTTACCAGCATTGACAGTTTTGAGTGGCAAAGACAACTGCGTTATTATTGGGACATAGATCTCGACAACTGTGTAGCCCGTATGGCCTTATCTCAATATACATATGCATATGAATATCTTGGTGCATGCCCTCGACTGGTGATAACCCCACTTACGGTAAGAACTTGTAATTAATACTTAAGTGATTCTCTTAGAGCATGCGAGGTATAATTTTGTCTCTCTGTTAATTTCTGGTTGTGTAATAGCTAATAAATGTATCACGCTTGCATACTGTTCTTTCAGTTTCAGTTATTTAAAAATGATGTGTCAGTAAGATTTTCCAACTGTTACAAGATCAAGTGAGCAAGAACCAAACAATTTCTATGCTAATTAATTAAGTACAAATAGCCGTTTTAGTCCAGTTGCGATAGTACTTCAGTATTAGGTGATACCTTTTTTTATGTGGACTAACAATTGAAATTTTAGGACAAGCTTTCGAGAGCTCTCTTCCTCAGGTAACATAATACTGATTTACAAAGATTCCATGAATTTAATACAGATGTAAAAAAACAAGATAATAATCTAAGATAGGAATTATGGAGAATTATTTCACAGGGGATGTTAAATAAACAGACAGGACAATAAATGGATGAATTGGTTACTGAGAAATTTGGAGAGCATGTAAGACAATACATCCATCAGCAGTGTGAAGGGGGTGTACAGCGGGGTTTGAAATTAAAATTAACAAAGATGTACGGAGAAACTTTTAAAACAATTCTGAGCTATGCTAATTAAGCAAGGATATTCTGTGATTTTTGTTGTCAAATGGCGCCTGATTTTTCCCATTGCTCATAGTTGATGTTTACAGCACGTATTGGTACAATAACAGAATTGACAGCAATGTTTTTACTTTCTTTAGGACCGATGCTATCTTTGCCTGATGGGTGCTTTGCAACTAGATCTTGGTGGCGCCCCTGCTGGACCTGCAGGCACTGGGAAAACAGAGACCACTAAAGACCTTGCAAAGGCACTTGCTATCCAGTGTGTAGTGTTCAACTGTTCTGATGGTTTGGATTACAAGGTATACAGGAGAAATGTGAAAGCATTAGATGGACATTGTTCATAAGATTAGCGTGGTTCTGGGTTCACTTCTTGTATTAAATAAATAAACAAAAATTGGATCTGGAGACATGGAGTCATTTTGATGTGAAACACGTTATTTTTATATTGTATAGAATACAAGTATGAAGTATGTGGCTATTAAAAAATTGCTTAGTTTTTAAAAGAAAATTCCTTTCTTAAGTATGTTGTCATATTTACTGCTTTAAGTAAAGATCATCATAGCATTTTCACCAACATTTCAGACAATACCAGTGCTAATATTTGCTGATGTTTGAGGCATTGTTACTGTGGCACCACTGATAATTTTAGTGATTATCAGTGCAGTCACTTCACCTGAGCTACAATAAGTTATACCTCCAATGTCTCTGTATTGTATGGAAATCTATCTATAATGCCATTTTGAAGTTGATAATTTCTGTAAATATACAAAATCTGAGTTTACCAATTAGAGCAGCACAAGGTCGAATATCATAACTGAAATTAATGAAGCTGAAAATAATGTTTATAAAATTCAACAACTGCACAGTTCCCATTCTAACAGTGCCATCTGCATTAAGCACTAACTTGAATGAGAATGAAAATGTGTCTGCATTTTCTGCACTGAAACAGAAATATATTTTGCACTGTTGCAAATATGTTCTTTTTTAGTCTTGGTCCAAAACTGCCTGAATTAATTCAACAACAAAAGTAATATCTGTCTCTTTAGGATAATTGCAGAGACAAAGCGTATGTATGTATGTATGTACAGTCATGTGAAAAAGAAAGTACACCCTCTTTGAATTCCATGGTTTTACATATCAGGACATAATAACAATCATCTGTTCCTTCTCAAAGCAAAAACGAAATATCAGGGGAGCGTCAGTATCTGAAATAAAATAAATAAACTACCATAGTGCATAACGTTACAATAAAACATTGAGCAGGTAGAACTCCATAGGAATATGCTAGATTATGGATGATAAATCAAACATCAGTCATAAACCAGGAGGTTGGGAGAAAAAAGACCCAGTAGAGAGACACACAGCCAAGATGTTAAAATGCCAAAAAACACTTTATCCGACAATGATAAAAAATCAAGGCTTACAGGATACCAGATGGTATAAGGCGTTGGTTTTAGAGTGATCTTGATGCCGAGTCGCGACCTCGGGAAACCCCCTCACACAACCGCCTCATTCACTGGCTCCGTCCTTGCTGCTAGTCCACGCCGACAATGCGTCTGACGTAATGACGCTCCCTCACGCGTTTCGTCACTCTCGGGTAACTTTTTTGTATTCAAAGCATCAGAGCAGGTATATGCAAACACGTGGCGTTTCAGGACAGACAAGTCCTCTCCTCAGACCATACACCTTACTAAAAGGTGAAGGATGTGACCAATTGGTCACATCCTTCACCTTTTAGTAAGGTGTATGGTCTGAGGAGAGGACTTGTCTGTCCTGAAACGCCACGTGTTTGCATATACCTGCTCTGATGCTTTGAATACAAAAAAGTTACCCGAGAGTGACGAAACGCGTGAGGGAGCGTCATTACGTCAGACGCATTGTCGGCGTGGACTAGCAGCAAGGACGGAGCCAGTGAATGAGGCGGTTGTGTGAGGGGGTTTCCCGAGGTCGCGACTCGGCATCAAGATCACTCTAAAACCAACGCCTTATACCATCTGGTATCCTGTAAGCCTTGATTTTTTATCATTGTCGGATAAAGTGTTTTTTGGCATTTTAACATCTTGGCTGTGTGTCTCTCTACTGGGTCTTTTTTCTCCCAACCTCCTGGTTTATGACTGATGTTTGATTTATCATCCATAATCTAGCATATTCCTATGGAGTTCTACCTGCTCAATGTTTTATTGTAACGTTATGCACTATGGTAGTTTATTTATTTTATTTCAGATACTGACGCTCCCCTGATATTTCGTTTTTGCTTTGAGTGTGGACGTGGGAACTAGTCCGTGAAGGGTTTGAGTGTCCTTTTTTTCATATTTTTGTGCACGAGTATTTTGTGTTATATCACTGTATATTAGCACTGTTACTGCACTGTTGCACTTAGATAGAGTGTTTTGAGCGCCATTTAGTATTTTGTATTTGAATCATCTGTTCCTTAGCAGGTCTTAAAATTAGGTAAATACAACTTCAGATGAACAACAACACATGACATATTACACCGTGTCATGATTTATTTAACAAAAATAAAGCCAAAATGGAGAAGCCATGTGTGAAAAACTAAGTACACCTTATGATTCAATAGCTTGTAGAACCACCTTTAGCAGCAATAACTTGAAGTAATAGTTTTGTGTATGACTTTATCAGTCTCTCACATCGTTGTGGAGGAATTTTGGCCCACTCTTCTTTACAATATTGCTTCAGTTCATTGAGGTTTGCAGGCATTTGTTTATGCACAGCTCTGTTAAGGTCCAGCCACAGCATTTCAATCGGGTTGAGGTCTCGACTTTGACTGGGCCATTGCAACACCTTGATTCTTTTCTTTTTTAGCCATTCTGTTGTAGATTTGCTGGTGTGCTTGGGATCATTGTCCTGTTGCATGACCCAATTTCGGCCAAGCTTTAGCTGTCGGACAGATGGCCTCACATTTGACTCTAGAAAACTTTGGTATACAGAGGAGTTCATGGACGACTCAATGACTGCAAGGTTCCCAGGTCTTGTGGCTGCAAAAACAAGCCCAAATCATCACCCCTCCACCACCGTGCTTGACAGTTGGTATGAGGTGTTTGTGCTGATATGCTGTGTTTGGTTTTCACCAAACGTGGCGCTGTGCATTATGGCCAAACATCTCCATTTTGGTCTCGTCTGTCCAAAGGACATTGTTCCAGAAGTCTTGTGGTTTGTTCAGATGCAACTTTGCAAACCTAAGCCGTGCTGCCATGTTCTTTTTAGAGAGAAGAGGCTTTCTCCTGGCAACCATTCCAAACAAACCATACATGTTCAGTCTTTTTCTAATTGTACTGTCATGAACTTTAACATTTAACATGCTAACTGAGGCCTGTAGATTCTGAGATGTAACTCTTGTTTTTTTTTGCAATTTCTCTGAGCATTGCACAGTCTGACCTTGGGGTGAATTTGCTGGGATGTCCACCCCTGGGAAGATTGGCAATTGTCTTGAATGGTTTCCACTTTTGAATAATCTTTCTCACTGTAGAATGATGGACTTTAAATTGTTTGGAAATGGCCTTATAACCCTTCCCAGATTGATGGGCAGCAACAATTGCTTCTCTAAGATCATTGCTGATGTCTTTTCTTCTTGGCATTGTGTTAACACACACCTGAATGCTCCAGACCAGCAAACTGCTAAAACTTTGGCTTTAATAGAGGTGGTCACACTTGCTGATGATCAATTAATCAAGGGCATTTGATTAGCAGCACCTGTCTGCTACTTAGCATCTCAATTCCTATGGAAGCAGTAAGGGTGTACTTAGTTTTTCACACATAGCTTCTCCATTTTGGCTTTATTTTTGTTAAATAAATCATGACATGGTGTAATATGTCATGTGTTGTTGTTCATCTGAGGTTGTATTTACCTAATTTTAAGACCTGTTAAGGAACAGATGATTGTTATTATGTACTGATATGTAAAACCATGGAATTCAAAGAGGGTGTACTTTCTTTTTCACATGACTGTATGTATGTATGTATATATGTACTGTATATTTGTATTTTTATAACACCAATAACATAACAGTAGAAATATAATGCAGGGAAAAATAATAATACAGATGGGATAAATGCAACAAGACATAAATGTAACATTGGGAGAATGGAGTTCCTGCCCCAAAGAGCTTACAATCTAACCAGCATGTGGGGATACTAACAAACAGTAGAAGTACAGTTAATGCATTTGTTGGAGTACATAAGAGCATCTGGTAGTTTATGGAGCAAATGCTTGATAGAAAAGAGTAATCAAAAGATAAATACTAATACCTCTCAATTACAAAAAAAATTATACAACACAAGAGTATATGTACCAATACTTACTTCTCAATTGCAAGAAAAAGGGGAAAATACAATTGTATACTACTAGTTTTGTAGTTCTGTACTTCCCAAGTCTAAGTCAAAATCTCTGTCAAACGACAATGACTGGAATGAAGTTGCTAACTATGCATTAGAACTCCAGGGTCATGGTTTCCTCTCTATCTATATTCAAGTACTGTATATGCCTGAAATGAGGTTAAATGTATATAGAACACTTGCATTTTTATTGCTTCTGTAGATGATGGGCCGTTTCTTCAGTGGTTTAGCTCAATCTGGAGCCTGGTGCTGTTTTGATGAATTTAACAGAATTGACATTGAAGTTCTTTCTGTAATTGCCCAACAACTAATCACCATAAGAAATGCCAAAGCTTTGAAGGTAACTTTTGAATTTCTTTGCATATAAACTAATTATTCTGAAAGATTTTTTTTAACTAATTGCCATGTTACCACTTAGATCACATGGCATATAAGTAGACAGTGACTGTACCACAATATAACAATCTGTCTACGTATAATTACTGAAGCAAAATGTGTCCAGAATCAGCAAAATAAAAGGAAGGCTAATTTTATTAAATACTATGGCTTTTACATATATTTAAAATGTTACTCATACAAAGATGCACAGAACTTTACATGCTTCCATATTTGAAAGCATTCAAATTGCACACAGGACGACGTTTCTTCAGGGGTCCCCCTGGGGACTGAAACATCGACCTGTGTCCAATTTGGATGCAATAAAATGATCTTTTGCCCTAACTTAGTGTTGTGCCGGTAATATAGATTACTTGTGATCTCATTTTGACTACCCCTTATCTCCTCTACCTTGCACCATGACTGCCTCCTGGAAAAGCTCTTTACCTCCTGTGTGTGCGGCCATTTTGTGGATATATATATATATCATCATCATCATCATCATCATATTCAGTCTGTAAGAACCCGCACACAGGGACTGCGCCATTCTATACAGGCCCTCGGTAGACCACTATACTGACTACATCACGTGCCTTCCCATGGCCAATAAAAAGGCACCTGTCCTATCTTCCAGTGCATCAACAAGCTTGCTACCCTGGAGGCAGGTTCTCTGTTCCACTGCTGCTCGGAAGCTCCCAGACTTGCTGTTGGCTTTTACTGCTCTGACCTTTTGCTTGATCGACTACTCTTCCGTTTACCGCCTGCCTGACCTTGGATCGTCTGACTACCCCATCTGCTTGCTCCTTCCTGAAGTCTCTGCCTACTACGCACTGCAGATCCTGTCTCCTGGTTCCGGCTACCAACGAACATTCCTATTGATACAGTATCACGGACTCTCTCTGTGGAATTTCCTTTGGACCTTGAAAGTTTGTGAAGCCAAGAAAAAAGACTCCATCAACGTGGAGAGACATGGTTTACATACAGGAGATCCGCAATGCGCTGCAGTACCTGCAGGGTGAAGTCGCCACCTTACAGGCGTAAAATGCCATGCTTCAGACTACCATCCTCACCTTACAAACACAGATGACTCAGGTAGAAATGATTGCTCGCCCCGCTGTTCCAGTCCTGACCTTACCCATACTTGACCGTTTTAATGTGAAACTGGACAAATTTCAAGTTTTCTTTAACCAGTGCAAAATTAATTTTCGTCCGACCATTTTTCTGTCCAGTCAAGCTAAAATTGTGTTCTTCCTCAGTAACCTAACGGGGGTGCCCTTATATAAGTGTCCATTTTTGCAAAATTATACTGACTTTAATGCCAAGTTCGAGAAAGCTTTTGACCGCAGAGCTTCTAACTAGACTACACAATATGCTCTTCTGAGACTTCGACAAGGCTTTAATGAATTTATATATTCAAGTTAAAAACTTTGATAGCTGTATAACAGTGCTCCTCTCAGATCAGGAAGAAGACACACTGTGCTAAGGTAGAGGTATATATTCACCGAGCAGAGCCAGGGGACAGAGTCCTGTTTAGAGTAATCGTAGTCGAAATGCAGGCTGAGGGTTAAGGCAGATGGCAGAGATGCAAGGTCGGTTCGCAGGCTGATCAAGGCAAGCGGTAAGGTGCAAGTTTGGGGTCACAGGCAAGGGTTGGCAACAGGAAATCCACAGGCAAGAGGACAGAAGATAAAAGGTAACAAGGCTGGAACTGCAGACAAACAGGAACCTTTGATTGGAAAATTCCCGCAAGAAGTGCAGTATTAAGTAGGAGCCTGCAAGGAGCCAAGATGGCTGCAACGGCCATGTAACGGCAAGTTCCAGCAAAATCCCGGACCGGAACCTTTAGGGCAGAGGTGGGCAACCTATTTTTCAATGTAGCCACAGGTGTGGTGAATGTGAAGTGAAAATCGCCACACCATGCTTTTCGTTTACTTGTGTCACTACAAATTTTAGCTCCCATAAAAAAATAACAGTTCAAGGTCGAGTCTAGACTCCAACTAAAGGTAGAGGGGAGTATTGTATGGTGGTGTTGCGTCAATGACTCATTCATAAAGTGGAAACTAGCACATGCCGTCAGGAAAAAGTTTAATTTACTGTGGGAGCTGGCAAACTTAAATTCGCCATACTTTCATGGCCAATTTGCCACTTGTGGCGATATGGCAACAGGGTTGCCCACCTTGGCTTTGGAGGCTGAGAAAGGTTGGACTGGTAAGATTTTTACGATGCGGATTAAGATATGATCTCAAAGACGAATTGGCTTGTATCGCCAATCCAGAAACCTGTTCCGCAATGATAGACCTTGTGCACAACCTCAGGCTAGGGGAACGCAGAACTGAAATACGTCACTTGGTGCGTCTACGCTCGGCTATACGCCTTGAAGTTAGTAGGCAAGATTCTCTAGCTGGCCGCACTACACCTGAACCAATGCAGATTGGATATTCTAGGGGTCCTGTGAACCCGGAGGATAGACAACAACGCAGGTCAGAATTTCATTGCTGTAACGATGCTCGTCTTTAAACAGGAAGCATCCAGCAGGGCTGATGTAGGATATCAAATCACCAACCTGTACCAAGAGATAAAGTCCTTAATTGAAAATAGAGTAGTCTGGGTCACAGGCTGGGATCGAGGCAGGCGGCAATGAAAAGTGATGAAGACTGCCAGGAAACAACATTGTCATAGGAGCTTTAGTGTGGGCGCAGAGAGTGTGGAAGCTTCATATTTGCCTGTACTGCGGTAATTCTGGAAAAATTTTGCGACAGTGAATTTCTAAGCGCATTTTAATCGTAGCCCATCCTAATCAAGCCCTGAGGTTGGAAAACGAATTTGTTTAATGATGAATGGAGAAGTTCCATCGAGTAATAATGATTCTTCCTCAAAACTGTCTATATCCGGTCAACACTTCCATGATAGAGTTGCTACCGTTTTGCTTTTGATGTTATACGGGATGTTAAATGGTCCTGCTCTGTCTCCTTGTCAAGTAGACACCTTAATTGATTCACGTGAATCAGGACATTTCATCTATGACATTATGTACAGGAACACCAAATTCCACTATAAAAGAAGATTCAAACTGAACTGGTGGAGTCGATTGGAGGATCTCCATTAAAATCTGGACCCATTACGATGCAAATGATTTTACTCCTCCTGGCCTCTCTTGATAACCAAGAGTACATTTCTTCAGATTTTTTTCTCAGCTCCTAATTTCCCTTTTTATTCTTGGTTTACAGTGGTTTAGGTGCATAATCCTGTTATTGACTGGACTGTGAGAACCCGTGTTTTCTCTTCTACCTTCTGTGTCTCGAATTGTTTTCGTGCAGATTTGTTTAAATGCCCTCTGGTCCCATATAGAATGTTTCTTGTTCGATTCAAGATAAGGGGGTAACCACCTTGCTACCCACTAAATATTTTGAATTTTGGGGTGTGTTTGACTAAAAGGACACTGAAGCTTTACCTCTGCAACAGGAATATGACTGTCCCATTGACCTGATACCTAGTACTACTATTAGTTTTGGTCGTATTTACCCGCTGTCCTGTCAGGAGACCAAAGTATTGCACCAATACATAAAGGAAAACCTGGAAAAGTGGTTTATTACTCCATGTATGTCTCCCGCTGAGGCACCCTATTTTTTTACCCTAAAATAGAAGAACCTTGAGGCTGTGTATAGATTGCCGTGCTCTGAACGATATCACCATCAAGAACTTCCGCTAATTCAGTAACTGCTGCAACAAGTAAAAGATGCCTTGGTCTTCACTAAATTAGATATTTGTTGGGGCTATAACTTATTTTGCATACGTGTTGTCAATGAATGGAAAACGGACTTCCGAAAAACAGTTCGGATACTTTGAATATCGGGTTATGCTATTTGGTCTTCTCCTGACAGCTTTCAGAATTTCGTAAACTATATTTTTTGAGACATTTTAGATCAGTTCATTGTAGTATATCTTGATGACATTCTTATCTTCTCTAGTGACTGTGATGATAGCCTGCCACAGGTATTAAAGAGTTAAACAAATCACTGGGTTGAACTGGGACGAGTCTTAGATATAATAAAGTATATTTATTCCTTTGGATAGGGGAACACACGAATAATACAGTAACAAACAAGTACACTTACTTTGGGGTTGGGGAATGAGAAGTATGAAGCATAGCAATTCTCTCGCAATCAGGTAGCATTCAGATGATAAATTGAAGACAAAGGATACAGGGGAACAACAGTTTATAAACCTTTTGTGCCCTATCCTTAACATTGAGTACCGTGGATTGGTTTTCAATTACCTCTAGCCTGTCGTTAATGTGGGAACACAATTTGACTCATGCCCCCTGCTAGTTGGTACATGCGCAGTAGAGCTCTGGGGTCTCATTTCTATAACCCCTCCTCTACATCAGGAATGCCAGCTAGTCTACCAATTTGGGATTCTGGCAGGATATTCTTTGTTTGAGAGGTGTGAAATGGAACACTTGAAGACTGCTCTGGTTTGAGTAATCTCCGCCCCCATCCAAACAGTGGAGGTGACAAAATCCTTTGAAACATACTCAGGTCCTAGACATTGGGTCGCCTTTCTGGCCATATGCTACCCTGGTATGCAAAGGAATTTCCTCTGGATTTTACCTATACCTTGAAATACAGTATGTTGGATAAAACATGAACATATTAAAATATCCGGTCCCTTTGGGCCCAGCAGGTCCAAACTCCCCAGTTCTCAATGCCGGAACTGGGACACCCTATGGTCCAATTTGCGACTTGCTACGACCTGGGGAACCGAGATACACAAATACACTTAAACCCGTTTCACATTTTAATACACAAAACTCCGCTGTAAATTAAATCACGTTTTTTCACTAAATCCCCATTGAAAACAACGGGCTTCGCCGCCATAGACTTTCAATGGCAAACCGCCGCCGTTGGCGGCTATGGGAATCCCCGCCATAGACTTAGAACACAACAGATATACAAATAACAGGCAAAATATGGACACTTAGCCATTTTCTTGAGCTTTTTCTGCCGCCGCCATTAGAACCTATGGCGCGACCCGCTCTTCTCGGTTCGACCCTTATCGGGGGTCCAGGATATGGGGACCCGGTTGTGTTCGAGTGGGGGGAGGTCTAGGAACTAGGGACAGAAAGAATTTTATTTCTAGGGGCCCTAAAACTGTTTATTCCCACGCCACTTGTCGTTGAACTTGACTTGTAAGTGATCAAAGCTCTCCTATTGAAATTGTATCCGCTTTGCAGTTAAGCGGTTTGGACGGCAGCCAACTCGTTCCTGGAAAGCTCTCTCGAGGATTTCTCCATTGAAGTCAATGAGCCCATTGACTTTCAATGGGAAACCGCCGCTCTCCCTCTCGGACGCCATCTGCTGGTCTTCTCAGGAACAGGACTCAACAGCAAGATTCGCCATTGAAAGACATGGAGTTCCAATGGAGGCCTATGGGAGCCTGCAAAATGGTGCCTGAAAAGGCGGGAAAGTTACACAAAGGGCTATAATCACTATACAACTATTAACCCTTGTGCTCCCGGATGGATCCCAGTGTGTGTGTGATGCAGACACTGATTAACTAGATGTTACAATAAAACAGGGGGAACAGGGGAATACACATTTACATGTCATAACAGGAGTTAAATCACAGTTCTGGGTCTCAGCCCAGTTAACCCCTTGTCTCCCTGGTGAGGTCAGGGGATGGCCAAATGGGGTGTAACCCCTTTAATCCCAGGCCACCCCCTTTCTTCCTGTACAGTGACCCACAACTACACGAAAGCTAACAACATTTTCAATTGTACGCCAAGTTTGAAAAATGCTTGTTTGATAACAAATCATATTTCTGGGGAATGTGATCTCGGCCTCCGTAATAGCTATGAATGAATGAAAGATCCAGGCCATACGGGAGTGGCTATCACCCACAGAAATTTTTAGGATTTGCTCATTTTTAGCACCGGTTTATTCAGAACTTTTCGCTTATGGTACTTCCACTGATGACCCTCCTTAGGAAACATGTTCCTTTTCTTAGTGAACTCAAACCGAAACTGCTTTTATAAAATTAAAGCGAAGATTCTCTACAGCACCCTTATTGATGCACCCTGATCCGCAGCAACCATTTATTGTGGAAGCAGATTCAGCCCTTGGTGCAGTTTTTTTTTCTTAATGATTTCCTATGGATTCCTTCATCCATCCAGTCACCTTTCTGTAGCGAAAGTTGCCCAATGCTGAAATGAACTATACAATTATGGAGCATGAACTGTTAACCATCCGAGCAGGAGACAATGGAAGGGGCAGAACATGAGGTGGAAGTATGGACTGATCATAAGAACTTAACACATTTGCACTGCTGTACTAATAAACTTAGAAACCAGGAAAGAACTCATTAGCATGTAGGGGAAAAAGTACTAACCAAATAAGTCCACCCCCCCCCCTGAAGAAGAGAGTGAATCTCTCGAAACGCGCGTCGATTGTAGGACGTCACCATCGGTGACGTCATCTGGAGTTGCCGACATCAGACCTGGGATACACGGCTTGTATACTAATGCACTGTTAGACACTCTGACCCTCCGTGGCAGATTTAAACTATGTGATATTACTAGTTTTCCTCATCTGTTAGAGTGTGATACATATACTGTATACTCTCCTCACTACACAGATAATATTGGATTACTTATCATTAGTTATTGTTCATACTATCCACGTTGAGGAGTGTTTTTTCTATCTGTCTGGCCCTCCGTGACAGCAAAATTGTATGCAATAGCAGAGTGTGAAGATATTATTGTGTGTATACTGCTGCAAGTCAGGTACCCTTGATATACTTGGTTTACACTTTTAGGCTACATATTCATAGAGATCTATGTTTTTGACCAATATGCTAAACACACTAATATGCAAGCATGAACAACTTTGGCAACCAGAGCTAATAATTACATTGTAACATTTTTGGACTCATTGAATTGGTGTCACTTTTGTTGCAATTATTATAGCAATAGTAACAACTTTATCCAATATAGGCCTGTAAATCAACCTACTAAACCTTATTTTCACTACTGATGTCAAGTGTATTACTTTGGGTGTTACCTTCTGAGACTAGCATATTAATGCAAATTAATTACTGTAAGTTCTCTGGGTCACATACCTTACACCCACATACATTAAACACTGCAATTCCACCACAGGGTTTTTAATATATATATTTTTTATATACACATTGTTACATATGTTTTGGTTTTAATACATTTGTCAGTAATTTGACCAATAAAATGTTATTATTTTTCATTTGATCCTAGTTTAAGAGCCACAGCAGTTGAATTCTCTGTAGGACTCATTTGGTTAGTACTTTTCCCCCTACATGCTAATGAGTGCATTTTTTGTGGAGGACCTTGCGGATCCTCTTTGGATCTATTTGTCTACATATCATATATTCCTCTATTGCCCCTTAGCCATCATTTATACTAATGTGTATTAGGTGAGCAGTTTTTTCATTTCACATCAAACCAGGAAAGAACAATGGAAAAGCGGATGCTCTTTTAAGTAAATACCGATATCTTCCGAATTGGTTCTTCCTCCTGCACATGTACTGGCTGCAGTTCAAATATGCGACAAATTTCTTCACCGTGTGAGACGGGGTACTGAAAACTACAGCTTTGCTATAAGAGTTCATCGTAGCTGACCTCGTAATTTCAGGAGTCAGAGTAAGTGTCTGGAGTTTATGAATAGGCTTTAAATTCCAACCAACGCCTGCAAGTCCTTAAATGGTTCCATGACCTACCAATTGCTGGCCAGAAGGGGGTCATAAAGATTGTCGAATTGCTCCAAATATGTTTTTGGTGGCCACAGCTTCCACAGGATGCTGCTCTATTCATTAGTTCCTGTGAAACGTGTGCGCAAATTAAACAAACACAGCAACGACCAGCTGGATTATTACAACCGATTGACTGTCCTAATCTTTCATGGACCTGTATGTCTATGGATTTGTAGAATTATCCCCCTCTCATGGTGCTATGATAATTCTAACTATTGCTTTTTTTAAACTCACTCACTTCGTGCCACTTCCTTGTTTGCCCACAGCTCAAGGATTTGTGGGCAAAGCCAAAGTTTTTTTTCAAAGAAGTATATCGTTTACACAGCTTCCCAAGTAATATAATTATGGACAGAGAATCACAATTAATTTCCTGTTTTTGGTCTGAGATGTGTTAATTACTGCATATTTAAAAAGCACCGATGTATGGCTATCACCAACAGTGTAACGGACAAACTAAATGTCTGAACCAAACCTTGGAACAGTATCTTTGGTGTTTTACTAGTAGTCAGACTAGACTACTTTTCTAGCAACCGCTCATTTCTCCTATAACAATTTCCGACATGCTTCTACCATTGTTTGTAACCTTCGCATATCACCAGAAGATGCCTCTATGCCAACAGAAATGGCCTCCAGTCCCAGCCCTCTCCTCCCTGGATCTACGCTACAAAATATTCACCAGAGTTTAGCAATTCAATTGCGTCAAGCAAACGCTAGATAAAAGAAGTTTGCAGATTGTCATCAGGCGCCCAGTCCCCTGTATCAACTGGGTAATTGGGTGTGGCTGTTCTCCCAGGACTTACCTTTAAAAAACACCCCTAAGCAGTTCGCTCTTGAGTTTACAGGACCATTCTCTGTCATTCAATAATTAAACCCTGTGGTCTATCGTCTTCAGTTACTGACTTTCTGGATTATACATTGCAAACACCTTTCCTAATAAAGTCCAGAGACCCCTCAAATCTGAGGACAACATGAGTTTGAGGTTCAGGTGATGTGCAATGCTAAAAGAGTTGTCAGAAATCTGTTTTACCTGGTGGATTGGAGGGGCTAATGTCTGGAAGAACGGCCAACGGAACCAGCCACGCAAGTACATGCCCCGCGGCTATTTAGCCAGCTCAATGCCCGATACCCACAGAAACCAACCCGTTCCCCTCCCCATAGAGGGGTGGGGGGTAATGTAAAGACCCGCACCCAGGTACACCGTCATTCTATACAGGCCCTCGGAAATAAAAATATTGCATTAAAATAGATACAATATTACCAGGTTTCCCATACACATCATGAAATGATCTTAGTTTCCAAGGAGAAATTCGCCAAATTGTAAGGCAGAGTGGTCAGTGTCTGCATACGAATAGAAAGTAGCGCCGGTAGGGAAGGCACCCGCTCCCGGCTCAATGGTATAAACAAGGCCTGCACAACATACGGCCCGCGGCCTCTCTGTGCGGCCCGCGATGACTCCGGCCGGGCGCCAGTGAATTAATTAACTAAAAAAAAAAAAAAAGTTTAAAAAAATGGCGGCGATTCATCCCCCCCCTCCACCACCCCCCCTCCTCCTCCACCCCCCCTCCTCCCCTCCTCCACCCCCCCTCCTCCCCTCCTCCACCTCCCCCTCCTCCCCTCATTCACCCCCCCCTCCCCTCATCCACCCCCCCCTCCTCCCCTCATCCACCCCCCCTCCTCCCCTCATCCACCCCCCCTCCTCCCCTCCTCCACCCCCCTCCTCCCATCCTCACCTCCTCCACCGACCCCTCCTCCCCTCCTCCACCCCCCTCCTCCCCTCCAAAACCCTCCTCCACCCCCCCTCCTCCACCCCCCTCCCCGCCCCCGGGTTTTGCGGTTCGCGGGGGCAGCAGCAGCATGAGGAGGATGCGGCAGCCGTGAGTTTTTTTTTTCAATAGCAGGATGCTGGGGACGGGGCTTAGTACCGGGGAGAGGATGTGCTGAGCTGATCTAAAAGAGGTGGGTGTGTGGGTGTGGGTGTGTGTGTGGGTGTGTGTGTGTGTGTGTGTGTGTGTGTGTGTGTGTGTGTGTGTGTGTGTGTGTGTGTGTGTGTGTGTGTGTGTGTGTGTGTGTGTGTGTGTAAAACGGGCTGTTGGGGGGTGGGTGTGAAAAATGGGCTGGTGGGGGGTGGGTGTGAAAAACGGGCTGGTGGGGGGTGGGTGTTAAAAACGGGCTGGTGCAGAGGTGGGGGGGTAGGCTGCTGACATGTGAGGGGGGGTGGGCTGCTGACATGTGAGGGGGGGTAGGCTGCTGACATGTGAGGGGGGGTGGGCTGCTGACATGTGAGGGGGGGTGGGCTGCTGACATGTGAGGGGGGGGTGGGCTGCTGACATGTGAGGGGGGTGGCCTGCTGACATGTGAGGGGGTGGTGGGCTTCTGACATGTGAGGGGGGGGCTGCTGACATGTGAGGGGGGGTGGGCTGCTGACATGTGAGGGGGGTGGGCTTCTGACATGTGAGGGGGGGTGGGCTGCTGACATGTGAGGGGGGGTGGACTTCTGACATGTGAGGGGGGGTGGGCGTCTGACATGTGAGGGGAGGTGGGCTGCTGACATGTGAGGGGGGGTGGGCTGCTGACATGTGAGGGGGGGTGGGCTGCTGAAATGTGAGGGAGGTGGGCTGCTGACATGTGAGGGGGGGTGGGCTGCTGGCATGTGAGGGGGGGTGGGCTGCCGGAATGTGAGGGGGGTGGGCTGCTGGCATGTGAGGGGGGGGGACTGCTGGCATGTGAGGGGGGGTGGGCTGCTGGCATGTGAGGTGCAGGGGGGGAAGTGATGTGAGGTGCAGGGGGGGGAGAGTGATGTGAGTTGCAGGGGGAGGGTATGATGTGAGTTGCAGGGGGGGAGAGTGTCATATTGAGGGGAGGGGGAAAGAGTGTCATATTGAGAGGAGGGGGAGAGTGTCATATTGAGGGGAGGGAGAGAGTGTGTCATATTGAGGGGAGGGAGAGAGAGAGAGTGTCATATTGAGGGGAGGGAGAGAGAGAGTCATATTGAGGGGAGAGAGAGTGTCATATTGAGGGGAGGGAGAGAGTGTCATATTGAGGGGAGGGGGAGAGTGTGTCATTGAGGGGAGGGGGAGAGTGTCATATTGAGGGGAGGGGGAGAGTGTCATATTGAGGGGAGGGGGAGAGTGTGTCATATTGAGGGGAGGGGGAGAGTGTGTCATATTGAGGGGAGAGGGAGAGTGTGTCATATTGAGGGGAGGGGAGAGTGTGTCATATTGAGGGGAGGGGGAGAGTGTGTCATATTGAGGGGAGGGGGAGAGTGTGTCATATTGAGGGGAGGGGGAGAGTGTGTCATTGAGGGGAGGGGGAGAGTGTCATATTGAGGGGAAGGGGAGGGTGTCATATTGAGGGGAGGGGGAGAGAGTGTCATATTGAGGGGAGGGGGAAAGAGTGTCATATTGAGAGGAGGGGGAGAGAGTGTCATATTGAGGGGAGAGGGGGAGCGTGTCATTTAGGGGAGGGGGAGAGTGTCATATTGAGGGGAGGGAGAGAGTGTCATATTGAGGGGAGGGAGAGAGAGAGAGAGTGTCATATTGATGGGAGGGAGAGAGAGTGTCATATTGAGGGGAGAGAGAGTGTCATATTGAGGGGAGGGAGAGAGTGTCATATTGAGGGGAGGGGCAGAGAGTGTCATATTGAGGGGAGGGGTAGAGTGTCATTTTGAGGGGAGGGGGAGAGTGTGTCATATTGAGGGGAGGGGTAGAGTGTCATATTGAGGGGAGGTGGAGAGAGTCATATTGAGAGGAGGGGTAGAGGGTGTGATTTAGGGGAAAGGGGGATAGTGTCATATTGAGGGGAGGGGGAGAGAATGTCATATTGAGGGGAGGGGTAGAGAGTGTCATATTGAGGGGAGGGGGAGAGTGTCATATTGAGGGGAGGGGGAGAGTGTGTCATATTGAGGGGAGGGGGAGAGTGTCATATTGAGGGGAGGGGGAGAGAGTCATATTGAGAGGATGAGAGACATGGGGGGGATGCTGACTTGTGGGGGGGGGGATGCTGACATGGGATGCTGACTTGGGGGGGGCTGCTGACATGGAATGGGCTGGGGGGATGTGGAGGGGGTATTGTGTGTTTGATGTGGAGGGGGGTATTGTGTGGGTGAGGGGGAGAGATGGGGTTATGAGAGATAGATGGGGAGTATCGTAAAGGTTGATAGAGAGGGGTTCTGGGGGAGATATGAGGAGGATGATGATGATGAGAGGTGCTGGAGGAGAGATGATGATGATGATGATGATGATGATGATGATGATTTAACCCGTGCGGCCCCAATTCTTTTTCCTTGGAGCAGTTCGGCCCTTCTCACTTTACGAGTTGGGCAGGCCTGGTATAAACAATCCTGTTCCAAGTGGGGAAGAAAGGTAAGTCCAACCTCATGTGGCTCACACTCCCAATCGTCACGGCAAATAAACGCCCGTAGCACTTTCGATGAAGACCAGTTCTGGTTAGGGAAAGCACCCGCTCCTGGTCCTCAGCATTGAACTCCACGTGTCACCGTCGTGTAAGTAAAGGAAAACAGGATCACCTGCACTGCACCACAGCTGTTATAGTTGAACACAAATCAACAGCGCCTTGTGAGTGGGTTGAATAACTTTCGTATCCACGTATCCTTACCTGATGAAGTATCCGTGGATACGAAACGCGTTGGAAATAAATTGTGTGCTATTTCTCTATTTTATTGCTTGCTATAATCTATATTTAGCTCAATATTGCCCTTCTGGCTATTTTTCTGCAAGTTATTCAACCCACTCAGAAGAGGCTGTTGATTTGTGTTCAATTATAACAGCTGTGGTGCAGTCCAGGTGATCCTGCCTTCTTTTACTTACCCGACGGTGACACGTGGAGTTCAATGCTGAGGAACGGGAGCGGGTGCATTCCCTAAACGGAGCTGATCCTCATCCAAAGTGCTACAGGTGTTTGTTTGCCGTGACGATCGGGAGTGAGAGCCACATGAGGTTGGACTTACCTTTCTTCCCCACTTGGAACGTGATTGTTTATACCATCGAGCCGGGAGCAGATGCCTTCCCTACTGGCGCTACTCTCTGTTTTGCATGTAGTACAAGTGCTAGTCTGCCATTTATCATTGTATACTATACACACTATCTAAAGCCATTGGCAGTGTACAATTCAAGATTAAAAATGTACTGTATATAGAAAACTGATTGATAGCACATAAAGCTGTTTAGCTGAAAACAACATTTTCTACTCACTACTGTTTAAATTAATTCCTAAATTGTCACTTTCTGCCACTCAGCTTTCTAGGTTTATGTTTGAAGGACGTGAAATAAAGTTGGTCATGACCTGTGCAGCATTCATCACAATGAATCCAGGCTATGCTGGAAGGACTGAATTACCAGATAATCTAAAGGCACTCTTCAGGCCTTTTTCAATGATGGTTCCAAACTACGCCTTGATAGCAGAGGTAAGTATAATGTCACAAAAATCCCGAAAATAAATAAATAAATATGCTTTATTAACCTCACTTAATGATGGAGAAACAGGTGCGCAAATCACATGAGGACATGTAAAAGACATGTAAAAGAAATTGAAAACACAAAATAGTGCAATATTGTCTACTCCAACAAAATAGCTTCAATGCTATAAAATTTGCACTCACGTGTTTAACGTGAAATGAAAGCGTTGTGGTTATTCAAAGTTACTAACTTATATCTCCAGACAAGTACTCCAGATCCATATAGAGGGGGGGGAAATCCATATACAAAAAAGGGAAAGCAAAATAGTATAATACTGTTTTTAATGTTAAAAACACAAAGTATTTCACTTACATAAGTGCCTTTGTTTAAGAGCATTCAGACCACCCTGGGTCATAGGGTCAGACAAGATATTCACAGCTACAGCATCCGCTCCACGGCAGTCACAGCAGGTACTGGGCTGATTAAAGTTGTCCTTAACTCTGAGTTAGCGGCACAGCTGTTCCACGGCACCACCGCTGCGTGCCCCCGGCTGACTGGATTGGTTACAGTGCAGGTGTAAGCCACTTCCCGGTCTGCGGGTGTTAGCAGCACCCTGATCAGCTTGCCCCCCTCGGCAGAGGGCTCCCATCAACAGTACCCACATCTTGCACGACGGGGGCAAGCTGATCAGGGTGCTGCTAACACCCGCAGACCGGGAAGTGGCTTACACCTGCACTGTAACCAATCCAGTCAGCCGGGGGCACGCAGCGGTGGTGCCATGGAACAGCTGTGCCACTAACTCAGAGTGGAGGACAACTTTAATCAGCCCAGTACCTGCTGTGACGGCCGTGGAGCGGATGCTGTTTGCTGTGAATACTTTGTCTGACCCTATGACCCAGGGTGGTCTGAATGCTCTTAAACAAAGGCACTTATGTAAGTGAAATACTTGTGTTTTTAACATTAAAAACAGTATTATACTATTTTGCTTTCCCTTTTTTGTATATGGATTTTCCCCCCCTGTATATGGATCTGGAGTACTTGTCTGGAGATATAAGTTGGTAACTTTGAATAACCACAACGCTTTCATTTCACGTTAAACACGTGAGTGCAAATTTTATAGAACTTCCAGCATTGAAGCTATTTTGTTGGAGTAGACAATATTGCAGTATTTTGGGTTTTCAATTTCTTTTACATGTCCTCATGTGATTTGCGCACCTGTTTCTCCTTCATTTGCTGATTGAATTTGGTTTCAATTCTACGTCAGGAGCTGCACTCATTAAGGATAGTATATCATCTGTGTTACTTTTGATTTATTTGTGATATTATTTGCGCTTGTTTTTCTATTTCACTATTTTATTAACCTCACTACCTGGAATACACATTTGGTGTATAACCTGATACTTTTTTTTTTTTTAAATATAAAGAATATAACTTATTTGATCACGTCTAATAGGACAATCTTCTTAGTTGCAGAGCAAAAGTTCCCAGCACCCTTGGGCAGATATGTACTACATTCCCCAATACACATTTCTGTTCTGTGGATGGTTTTATTTGCATGATTTGACCTCTTTATTACCTTAGTTGATAGTCAATACATCTTCAGAATTAAATGCATTGGACTAAATTAATATATTCAGACACTTATACAGTAGCTACTACTGTCTTAAATTGTACCAAACATTGCTAGTGAGTCTACAACCTGCTTGCAATCCTCAGACAAACCAGTGTGAAAAAATAGCACCACTACAATATTTACCAATGAAAAGGAATCCTATTGACAGCAACTGCAGTTTTTCTTTTGACAAATCTCATACAATATCTTGCACTGGTTTTGCCCTGGTTTTGCAGCCAGGATTCTTGAGTGAATAACGCCCATGTCTTTTTTTTGCCACATTTAGTGCAAATGAGTCACATAAATAGATTATATACCGTACCTTTTACTCCTACTTGTTATGTTTTTCTATCTCTAGTCTACAATCCTAACATGACTGTGTAAATAACGCACAAGTAGTGTACATAATCACTCAATGTCAGGTGGAATATAAAACGTAATATTTTAAAGCATACACTCCCTCCTCAGGCTTTAACTGCCTCCTTAGCCTCTTCCTAGGTCCTCGCTAGTTTTTTTTTTTAAAGGAACCCTGTTCCCCTATGATTCTGCAGTTAATGCAATACATTAACTTCTTTAAAAAATGGTTTACTTATATTTTTTTATTTTTTATCCCATTTGCAGAATTCTTTAGGGATAAAAGGTCAGGTATAAGTTATATAAAACTTTTTCACAACTTAGTGAATCGTATAACATTATGTTTTGATAGCACACATACTGTAGTAGCAATGTTATAGTAATCTTCCAAATTATTAATTAACTACAGCTATTAAAATAGCTTGAAATGCTGAATTAAATATAAAAAAAAATACAATGTGTGAATTTATTATTTGTTTTAGGTGATTTTGTATTCCGAAGGTTTTGAATCCAGTAAGGTCCTTGCCCGGAAGATGACTCAAATGTATAAACTTTGTAGCGAGCAGCTTTCACAACAAGATCACTACGATTTTGGCATGAGAGCTGTGAAATCTGTTTTAGTCATGGCTGGGTAAGAAATATTTTCAGTGTTGTATGAAAATGTGTTGTACAATCTTTAAGCGCATCATACTTCATCAGAAATGGAAAGACATTACCATTCAAATATAGATATCAACTATAGATATCAACCCCTTATACAAAAGTGATGAAAAGATTAATGTGACTGGTACAGTTTATGCTTTTTACATTTAATTTATTAACTTAATAAGCTTATTCAATGTTATATTATAATGTTTTAGAATTGACAAGAAGCAGAAAGTGACAACTGTGAGTTCTCATTTGCATGTTATTCCCCAGAATCCCTGGCTGCAGTGGAAACACTGTATGCTAAGAGATAATGGTGAAAAGCAGGGCTGCAGTCCTGTCTGAGACATGTGAATGTGTTCACAAGCAGTATTTTTATTTGCTGTACACGGTTTTAATAGAAATAGCTTTTTCATTTAACAAAGAAATAAAAACATGTCGTACTACAGTGATAATATAGTTAGGGGCTTATTCTATATCTGCCGAAGTGGCTGATTGGGACATCATTCACATTAATGGCCCAATTTATTTTTCGCTGGATAGAGAATAAGCCCTTTAGTTGCATTAAAAAAGTAAGTAGGACTTCCACGGATTCACAGTATATTCTCCACAATGTGGAAAAGGTTTGGAGAAGCTGAATGAAACACATCAAAGGTCATTTTTTAAAAGTCTCCTGGTTACAAACTGGCGTAAAACTAGCTCCATAAAATCACCACATTATTCAAAGGAAAAACTGCAGTTGCTTTCCATGGGATTGCTTTTTCTTTGAGAAATATGCTTCTGTTACTGCGCTGGTTTCCCCCCTAATTTGCAGCTATGAAACTAAAGTAATTAAACCCATCTAATGCTCTTCTGAATATCGGTCACTTTTGGTACTTATAGTATTGTAGATGTTATTTTTGTCACTTTTTTTACCCACTATAAACATGGGGGATCATGTACTGTATCAAAGTTTCCCTGGAGCAAAATGACTGCACTGTATACATCAGAGCAAAATATCTTATTATCATTTATAGGACTCTTTCCTTTGATAATTTTGGTGCAGTTACATAGTTGGATAATAGATGAGGTTTAAAAAAGACATGTCCATCAAGTTCAACCTCTGCTAAATTTAGATGACAGAGTCTTATCCTATATTTGTATTTACAGTATATTGATCCAGAAGAAGGCAAACAAAAATAGTGAAATATCATCTAATGGCAATCAGATTACTCCCTGGATCTAAATCCTTCCCATGTTTATTTATTTTGTTTATCCCTGTACACCTTTCCAAAAAGATGTACAATCTTTTTTTGAACATTTACAGCTGAACCCTGATATAACGAGGTCCTCTTGGTCCAGAGAATGAGATCGCGTTATAAAATGTTGCCGTGTGAGGACTTACTGACATCTGCAGCTCTCAGCACTCTCCTCTTCATAGGGCTGTGTCCACACGTGGCACTTATATAGACTATTGAGCGCAGAGGAGGGTCACATGGCATTAACCTTTTATTTATTGCTAACGGACACATAAACACACCTACACTATGTGGGAATTGAACATTAATACATTTTATAATTGATAAATTATAAATTGCACTCCTTATTCAATATGTGGTATTAATAATGCTTTATAGAGGGGCATAATTATGTTTAGTACCATTCCATCCATTCCCCATTTAGTGCAAGATAAGAGTGTTTGCCTTTGCAGATACTGCATGAATTTGGGCACTATTGCAAAGCCTGCTGTCTACAAGTACTCCTAAATCCTTCTCCATCAAGGATTCTCTTAATTTTTCCCCATTTAATTTGTAAGTCACCTGTCACATGTTTATTCTTGTTTTCCAAATGCATAACCTTACATTTATCTGTATTAAACCTCATCTGCCATTTACCTGCCCACGTTTCTAGTCTATCTAAGTCCTTCTGGAGAGAAATGATATCCTGCTCTGTCTACTACTGTACCTTACACAATTTAGTGTCATCAGCAAAGATGCAAATGTGCAAATAGTTTTGCTTTATTTTGTGCACTAACCATTTGTGTGGAATTGTGTCAAAAGCCCTTGCAAAATCTAAGTAGACAACATCAACTGCATTACCTTGGTTTAATTTCCTACTTACCTCCTCAAAGAAACCAATAAGGTTTGTTTGGCACGACCTATCCTTCATAAAGCCATGCTAACTATTACTAATAATTTTGTTATCCATTATGTTTCCTGAATATTATCCCATACTAAACCTTCAAGTAGCTTCCCTACTATTGATATTAGTCTTACAGGTCTATAAATCTCCAGTTGTGATCTAGCTTCCTTTTTAAATATAGGTATCACATCTTCTTTATGCCAATCTTGTGACCGTGAGCCTGTGGAAATGAGTCATTGAATATTAAATGTAATGGTTTGGCCATTACTGAACTTAACTCCTTAAAAACTTGTGGATGTATGCCATTGGGGCCAGGTGCCTTATGCACTTCTTCCTGAGTTAAGCAATTGTTCGTTAATATAAAGGTTGTGGCTTCCTCCTGCGCCACTACAATTCCAATTGATTCTTCCCTGGTAAATAGAGAGGCAAATAATTTGTTTAATACCTCTGCTTTATCTCCAATAATTTGCCTGGCCATCGCACACTGCAAGAATCCTATATTTTCTTTTCTATTTTTTGGTGTTATTAAGGTACTTGAAGAACTTTTTAGGATTGATCTTATTTTCTATTGTAATCCTTTTTGTCATTTAAAATGTTTGCTAATTTGTTAGTTCTTTTGGTCCAGTTTTGCAGCTAGGAGACTTTGATTCATTACCCACTTAATGATGTGTTTAACAGAAACATTTAGTGGCCTATGCAGAAAGGTCAGATAAGTCAGTTATCGGCAACTTATTGGCAAAAAAGCCTACTACTATTCAGTAAGCTCCGATAATTCGGCGATAAAAAAAAAAAATCGATAAGCCACTTTTTGGCACTCATCGGCAGTTTCTCAAACTCACTCAATTCTAGTAGCCCCGATCAGCTTATCGAGGCTGATCACCGCTCTAGAATTGAGAATTCCTCTCTCAATCGTCCCGCCAGAAAGGTGGTATTTGGCCCTTGTTGGGTGTTTAGGCCTTACGAGGGGCTTCCGTGTGGACTTAACCCCTTCATTACTTTTGCGGTTAATACTGCTAAGGTAATAAAGGGGTTAACCCCTCCCGCTACCCAACCGGTAGGCTTAAACACCAATTTTTGGGGCTACTACCACTTTCACCCACCCCCGCTACCCACAATAAAAAAAATACTGACAACAGCCCTACCACCCACCTCCTAGGCCACCAATAACCATTACAATATTTAAAAACACCAATACACAACCCAGCCACCCTCTGCGCCCCCACATAAAACCATTATTTTTTTTTATACACAGGATTAAATCACAGGCCGGCGGGGGTCCCCGGGTCATCCCATGGGTGTCCAGGGTTCCTCGGGTGTTCCCCGTGGGTCCCCGCTGGCCTGTTGTACCATTCATGTTTAAAATGGCCTACATTTCAATAAATACACCTCCCCCCAAACACATACAGCACAGTAACGTGCAAAATAAATATTATCCAGATATGGATAATAGATCATTTGCCCAGTATTAAACAAAACAGTAGCCAGGCAGCATAAATAAATTAAATAAAACCGTTCTACTTACCCCTGTCATTATGAAGGGCATCCTTGTCAGCATACAGTACTGCAGGGCCATGTCCTCCGTTGCCAGAAAGAATACTTTCAAAAATACAATCTAATGGCCCCTAACCCCTTAATCACATTAGCAGTTAATAACCGCTAGAGTAATTAAGGGGTTAATCCACCCTCCCCCACTACCTACCTTGGAGGCCTAACCACCCACCCCAGACCCACTATTTCCACCCTGTACCCATTGAGTGGCATAGTAGAACATCATTCCCATATAATATGGGCATGATAAGTTACTATTTTTTGATTTTTTTTTAACAACACGAATGGTACCGCAGGCCAGCAGGGACTACTCGTGGACCCTCGGACACCTGCGGGTACCCCTGTGGGGCCCCCAGACACCAGCGGGGACATCTGCCGGCCTATGTTATCAATTGTGTGTTACAAGAAATAAATAATGGTTTTATGTGGGTGCACAGGGGGTGGGTTGTGCTTTGGTGCTTAATACATAATTTAATATAAATTGTATTACTACTGCACGTGAGCTGGGGGTCTCCGGAGAAGAACCTCATTGATTTCAGGTCCGGGGACCCCCTGCTTCCCGAGATACAGGCCGCGTTATGGGGTGCCGCTATCTCCTATGCATGTAAATGTCCCGCGTCACATGACCAGGACATTTCAATGCATAGGAGATACCGGCACCCCATGATGGGACCTGTATCTCGGGAAGCAGGGGGTCCCCAGACCTGAAATCAATGCGGTTCTGCTCCCGAGACCCCCTTCTCATCTACACTAGTAATACAATTTTAATTAAAAAAAAATTATTTCGGCCGAGCCTTGCGCAGGGAGAGGCGTCTCTCTCTCTCTCTGCAGTAGCATCAACTCGCCAGGTAAGCCCTTTTCGGAGGGCAGATCATCTCGTTGCCGGCTACTCGCCATTTGTTCAAATGTTGCTATCACCGGTATTCGGCCTTTCTACATACCATGATAGCCGCACTGTCAAAAATGGCAATTTAAATTTGCTGCCGATTTTTTTTTTTATGACTGCTTTGTGCATAGGCCCCCTTATCTATTAAACATCGCAAATAGACTTTTGTGGCAAAAAATGAACACGTCAAACTAAATTTCAATTGCACTTTTGTGCACCTATGTACTAAGCTGACATTTTCCAATCTGTGTCAGCTGCATCAAAAAACATTTTGTTCCATTTGTTTTAGTGTACAGAAATTAACTGGTCTTGGTGTACTGATGTAAATGGCATGTACTAAAAAATATTTCTGTGCACCACAAAATCAAGTAAATATACTTGACAATCATTTACCAAGTGCAAGATGGCGTACAAACCCTAAAAGACTATTAAAAGTGTCAGCGCGGAAGGAAGATGCTATATATCAACCAAAAATGTACAGTATTTGACACAGCACAGAGGTTTGAAAAGGTTACAAAAATATCTTCATTTTCTCAGTAAGGCTATTCTAACTAATATTACACTAATAATGGTTAGTTACTAATACTCGTTAAAAATACAAAATTACAAATCATTCGGTTTTTATTTAAATTGTATCAATCGGGTATTCAACATGGGGGGGAATTATTAAAAACAACAAATGATGTGCCATGTGTGAAGTCTTCATACATACGACACACATTTTTGAAGGTTTACATTTCCTTTTAGCACAGAAATGTTGAGGCACAACATTTTCTAAATCATATCTCAGTATATCGGCCTCTCACTTTTTAGACATTCATTCCAATATATTTATTATCCAGGTGTCGTAGGTTTTTTAATTGAGGTCTGAGTTGATGCTTTTGTATGTTTCCTGTATCTGAATTGGAACCATACTTTACAGGGAGGTGGGGTGGGGGGCAGAGGGTTTATTTATCAAAATTTCCCGGCGGCAAAACTAGGGCAAAACTGGTGCAAAAAACTGCACCAGATTTATCAAAGGACAACATTTCTTTTATTTCTGTGGGTGTCCTTTTCTGTGGTAAATCATGTGCTACTTTTTGCCCGGGTTATGCCATAGTTTTGCAGCTGGGAGACTTGTGCATATTTCTTTTCTAGTTACTATTTATATCCTCTGATGGTAAATGATAGCCTCGACAGCTTTATCTGAATCTGAAAGACAATTTGGGTCAGATAGTTATACAAATTTACAGATACACAAACAATATCCTCTGCATTACTTTATTGATAAAGATTCTTAGCAGGAGCTCTTCATACAGTGTGTAACATGTGCCTCTTGGGTATACGTTATACCAGTAAATGTCATTTTCTGTCAAATATGATGTGATGTGAAATAATCCATTAATTGCTGAAGGAAAATGTAGTTATTTTCTTATGTGATAGTGATAAATTAGCTTCTTCAGCACATTCGAGCCATACTAATTATTTGGTTTATTCAACAAATAACAATCCGCTGACAACAAATAATCCGCTGACCCAGCAATCTCACTTAGCATTAATTAAACAAAAGTTTGTATACTGTGCAGGGTGAAATTACCTTTTTTTTTAATCAATTGGCAAGGGAAAATGCAAGTACAGAACTTTGCACATAACAATACCATAAATAAAAGTGCCATTTTGTTTTACAAACCAATCTATTTTAGTTTTACATTATTCTATTGATAATGAAAGAGTTAAAAGTGAGGAGACGCACAACATGGTTGAAAGATTTCATTGTGAGGTAATATTTTCACAACTTCTTTTTTGTTAAGATCACTGAAAAGAGAGCATCCCAATTTAAATGAGGATGTGGTGCTAATCCGTGCCTTACGTGATTCAAATTTACCAAAGTTCTTAACAGACGATGCTGATTTATTCAGGTATGCTATATTTAAGTTTGCCGTAACAGTCTGACTCCTTGTCAGAGTGAACATGAATTAATTGCAAATTAATTTACCTACTGTACATTATATCTAAGTAGCTAGGTTAACCTCTGGGGGTTCCAATTATGTAAAATTGGGGATTGCAGCTTTAAGCAATGAATACACTATGACCAGGGTTATGTCACCAGCTAAATACTAAGCAGGAGATATAACAATGTAACGAAAGTGCAAATCAAAGTTTGTTTTAGCGCATTGCTCCATTTTGTATTTGCATTTGCATCAAATATAACAAAGTATTTCTCACATTTGACGCAAATTGTTACCCAAAAAAGTTTGCTAACTCACCTGGGATTTTTTTTTTGGGTGCAAATACAAAATAAAAGCGCGCACGTGGATGCAGAGTTTGATACATATCATTATAATCTGTGCGTCAAGCAACTCCTCTAATTAACACTGCCCAAATCAGAAGCTGATACATATGCCGCAAAACTTGGAGCAAAGACCTTAATATTGACACAAAGAAACGCAAGAAGAAAAACATTTATGTCAATTTTGCTCGAAGTCTGCCCTGATACATCACCCCCTATATGATTGTGGTTTTAACTTTAAAAGATGTATACCTGGTATTTAGATCCATTTAGAGTATATCCACATATACTAAGCTACTTATTAATTTCCTTGCTCACGTTCTCCTACCACATTGTTCTCATTACCAATAAAATAGCCAGACTTCTCTTCCCCATCTAAGGTGTCATAATATTAATTTAGCATATCATCAGAGTACCTTATTTATACACACAAAGACTGAACTACTTTATGGGGGCCAGTGCAGAGTAAAAATGCATTTACAATTTAGACACAGTTGCACGGACTCTAACCTCCGCCACTCCATTGTAGTTAATGTTGGCTCATGATTCGTAAATCACCTCCTATGACCCTATTTTTTAAGTACAGTATCGTCTATGCTCTAAGACGCCTTCTGGTACTAGAAGTTATCTTACGGTCCTTAGAAGTGAATGGGCCATAAGGTGTCGTAAGCATTTTAATGCCTAGTAAATGTGGGCCTACAGTATAGTAGAATACTTTTAATCAGCATCACACCTTCCTCATTTTTAAAACAGCCACAACCTACAGTAAGTCAGTGTTTCCCAACTCCAGTCCTCAAGTGCCCTAACAGTCCAGGTTTTAAGAATGTCATCACCTTAGCACAGGTGGCTCAAAAGTTTTGTCCGAACTACCTCTGCTCAAGCAGGGGTATCCTTAAAACAAGGACTGTTAGTACAGTAGTGGTCCTTGATTGATCAGTATCAATATATTACTTTAGCAATACGTTTGTCACAATAATTACTACTTCTCTGTATGTCTGTACAACTTTTGAAAAATGGAGCATTTACTAATGATATTTTTCTCTTCACTAGTGGCATCATATCTGACCTTTTCCCAGACGTTTTAATCCCTGAGCATGACTATGGCACATTGCAGTCGACTATCATAGATGCAATAATAGCTCGAGGTTTGCAGCCTGTACCAAGCATGGTTCATAAAGTAATACAGTTTTTTGAAACCATGATTGTGAGACACGGTGTTATGCTGGTTGGACCAACTGGTGGTGGAAAAACTACAGTTTACCAAGTTCTGGCAGATGCACTTGAAACCTTACTTAAGGCTGGGGAAACACATCATTTTTACCAGCTCGTTAAAACTGTTGTTCTAAACCCCAAATCAATAACAATGGGTGAATTATATGGAGAAATAAACCATTTAACCTTAGAATGGAAAGATGGACTGATGGCACTGAGTGTCCGAGCAGCTGTAAATGATACTTCCAAAGATCACAAATGGATCATCTGTGATGGGCCCGTTGATGCACTATGGATTGAAAATATGAACACTGTCCTGGATGATAACAAGATGCTTTGTTTGGCGAACAGTGAGAGAATCAAATTCACACCCTATATCCATATGGTGTTTGAGGTAAAACTTAATATTTGTCAAAAACTTGAATATGGTAAACAGTGGATACACTCATAATAATTTTTTTACTCACTTTCTATTTTCTAAACGTAGACCAACTTTACTTGGAATAGGAATGTGATTGTGGGTGCTTCTAAACACTGGTATTTGCATAAACATCACTCATAAAACATCTTAAAACTGTGCTAAGAGCATAACTGAACCAGGTTCTAAGCTGTTTTCCAACATAATTAAGTTCCTTTAATAATATAGGGCTAGATCCACAAAGCTCTGATAAGCTAGGGATCATAACATGACTTGTCCTAAAACAGGAACAGACATTGGCCTAAAGCAGGGGTGGCTGCCGGGCCACTGCACAAGCTCAGCTTCTCCATATGCTCCCCTCCTCATCAGCTCCTCTACCACCATGCCCCCCTCCTAACTAGCTTCTCCCCTCATGCTTCCCTCCTCACCAGCTTATCCCCCACATACTCTCCTCCTTACTTGTTTATCCTAAACATACTTCCCTCCTCACCCACTTCCCCCCTATCTTCTCCTCACTTGCTTCTCCCACACATACTCATCTCACCCGCTTCTCCCTCCATTGACTCCTCCTCTCCAGCTTCTCGCCTACATACAGATGTAGCAAGACTCACTGTCTCAGGCATCATGGTTGAAGAAGAAAATGTCTGTTGTGCTAGAGACCGTGTCTGCCGCGATTGCTCTGTGGTGCTCCATGCTTTCGAATAGTACCCCCACCGTGTTAGTCATCCAGTGCCATGACTACCACTTTTGCTTTACCATGGGTGATCTCAACACTTAGGGGAATGGGGGCAAGTGAAAGGAGAAATATCCTTGGATGGGGGCACTCCTAGAAAACCCAAATTGAAGCTGGTAGGCTAACAATAAGCGTTCCAGCTAAGGTATCACTTTGTGCAGTAAACCAGTATACTCAGAACTAGATATAAGGAACCTGGTTGATAATGGATACAGAGCACCAATATCTGGATGTATAAGATATTGGTCAGATCACATAAATTAAAATTAATTTTAATACATCAAATAATTATTACACTCGAAACTTTAAAAACTATTAAAATGTAAGGGTGATATTACGGTATAACACGACTAATACAACCACTAATGACAGTGAATGTAAATGATAACCTCAATACAACCTTAATTGGCTAAATGCCGATTGAGGTGATGTCTAGAACTCCATTCACTGGTGAAGAATATAGACCTTGATATACTTATAGCTATTACCACTAGATGCTAATAATAGGTAAACCTATCTATGGCTTGGTAACCCTGAAGGTGTAGCATAGAGACAATCCCTCCGTAGCAAACTTCTGTATATTTCTTTAGATGGAGTAAACAGTACAGTAACCTTTGGAATAATAATGCATTCCTATACTATAAACTGTGAACATTGAAGTAGCAGAACTGGCAAGGGAATATACTGGACAGTCTGTGCTTGTTGCAAATGCTAAGTATATGGCACTCATCCACACTTCATAGTAATACAAAGGGATCTTTTATCTCTATTGATACACTGTATTCTCTCCAAAAGTTGCTGGCTTCTTATTGATACTTCAAAAGATACTGTTGGAAATTTGTTGATAACACAAATGTCCATAAAGTGTTCTGGCATTTATGGGGTATGAATGCAAATTTCTGTACTTATTATTGCCTCTGGTTAAATTCTTATTCTGAGCTTGCTTAAATAAATAAGTAGAAGTACATCTGTCTTTGGTGACAAAAAAAATATCCTTCCAGGCAGACATTGCGATAATAGTCAGCAGCATGTGGTCAGCTCAGCGTGGGTATGAATCGAAAGACGCATGTACATGAATGGTATATCGCATATGATTCTGATTCCCCCACTTCTAGAGAGTCTACAATAATCCTAGATATAGGCAGATGTTCTTATTACCATCTTATGTGACCCTGTGAGGTAATGAGTGCAGTGAAATGCCGTATCATGTAGCCGGTTTGGATCGTGCTAGCAAGAGCTGTGTGAAGAGTTGTGTAAATCACTCCTCCTACCCCTGCTCCTGCTACTGCCCTCTAACAGTTATGCCCGACAGCTGTTTTGCCTAGCAGAGGCTTCTTCCGGGGTTACCTGAGGGCACGTCGGGGTGAGTTTAAAAAGGCAAGCGTTGTCATGGAAACGCAGTGAGCCTGAGAATTCTCTCTGTTTACTGAGAAAAACGCTGCAAAAGGTGAGTGGGAATGTCTATAAATGAATAAAACCATTTCTGTTACATTGGTGTGATCTAAGGGTGTTATTTATTTTAAGATACATAATGAACAGTGTGGTATAACTGTCAAAGACCTCCCATATATCTGGACTTATAGAAACCTTAATGCATTAAGACATAATCCTTCATACTGTATACTGTATGTTCCTAATTGTTGTCACACTACAAAAGGTCTATTTCACAAGTACTCCAACGCACAGCCCTGAATAGAGTGGGCCCCACACCAGAAAAACTGATAAAAATATATAATCCTTTATTGATCCATATTTAAAAAAACAGAGGTAAGCACCCTTCTACGTGTTTCGGGCAGTAAGATGTCATCAGACAAAATCTTACTAATTCACATAAATCAAATCCACCTGTGGATTATATTATGCTCCTCCTACATTTTTTCTATATAAGAATTATTTTAAGTTCGAACAGAGTTTTTATTTACAGACAGCAGGGACGGCAATGGGCAGCAATGTGGTCCCATCCTATGCTAACCTATATATGACTGATTTTGAGGAGAGATTTATCTATCCCACAGAGCATTACAATAGGATGTTATTCTATTGTAGAAACATTGACGATTTGCTATTTCTTTGGGAAGGTACAGAGGAGGAGCTTACCAACTTCTTTGATTATCTTGATGGGCTGAATACAACTGTAAGATTTACTAAAAATTGGAGCACAAAACAGATCTCGTATCTAGATGTGCTCCTTACATATGAAAATGGAGAACTGCATAGTGATCTCTATAGGAAGCCCACAGACAGGAATAGTACCTTGCATGCATCTAGCTTCCACCCAGAGCGCCTGAAACAAATGCTACCATTTTCACAAAAAATTAGAGCTACACGAATAGTAGACAGGCCAAATAAATTGGATGACACTCTAAAAGAGATCGAGGAGAGATTTGTGGTAAGGGGACACAATAGGTCTGAAATTATCACAGCATTTAACAAATCTCCACAACAAGCTTCTAAAAGTGATCGTCTTACGTTTGTTTGTAAATTCACAACTGCCAGTGGTTTTATTAAAAAAAACATTTAAAAAACACTGGAAAGTACTACAGACTGATGACACTCTTAAGGATGTTTGTAAAGATTTCCCACGTTTTGCTTATAGACGGGGAGAGAATCTAAAGGACATCCTAATTAAAGCCGATAATGAGAAACACTATACAGGCATACCCCGGTTTAAGGACACTCACTTTAAGTACACTCGCGAGTAAGTACATGTCGCCAATAGGCAAACAGCAGCTCGCGCATGCGCCTGTCAGCACGTGCTGAACAGCAATACCGGCTTCCTACTTGTACCGAAGCTGTGCGCAAGCGGGGAGACTATAGAGTCTGTTACAAATGCGTTATTTACATCAGTTATGCACATATATGATGATTGAGGTACAGTACATGCATCGATACGTGGGAAAAAGGTAGTGCTTCACTTTAAGTACATTTTCGCTTTACATACATGCTCCGGTCCCGTTGCGTACGTTAATGCGGGGTATGCCTGTACTACTCCACATTTCTTGAGTTCACCCAAGGCAGGTTGTTATAAGTGTTATGGGTGTAGCATCTGTAACAGTCTAAACACTGGGGATAAGTTTTATCATCCAAGAAGTGGCAAATTGTTTAATATTAAAAAGCGTATCACCTGCACAACCACAAACATAGTGTACATGATTAAATGTCCACGTGGATTATGTTATATCGGTAAGAACAATCATATGCTCAAAACAAGATTTATCGAACATAAAAGCAAAATCAATAATCGTGCAGAGGATACTGCTCTTATCAGACATTGCACTGATTTCAGTCATCCAATATCTTCATTAAAATTAATGGGTATTGAACATTTTAAAAGAGCTAGGGCAGGCCTAGACAAGGATGTTTTATTATTATAACGTGAATCCTTCTGGATTCACACATTAGACACTGTTTATCCTAATGGACTGGATGACTTTTTGTCATTAGGGTGCTTCATTGAGGAAAGATAATATTGCTTCTTTCCCACTAGCTATAGGTTGCTGCCACTGCTTGCTGTATTGGATAAATACTGTAAGGTTAGTACACCTCTGGGGTTGCGAATTCTAAATAAGACAAAAGACCAACCTTTTTAATCTTTTTTTATTATAATTCACTTTGCACAGTAGGATGGTATATTTTGCAATCAGTTCACATAGTGTTGTGCTGATCTATCCCTCCTTTTTTTTTTCTCCTTTCTAATACACATTATGGATGTTTGATGTTGAAGAAACCCCCCCACTGACTGCCTGGAGAAGGGGACACATCGTGGGACAAATACAGAAGAAGATCATCTCCTTTGAGCCAGATATCGACGGATGGATTCAGAAACGCATGCGCAGTGACTGACATGCAGTCTGCGCTTCATGCGTTCCAAAGAGAGGCAAGGAGAAGGTGATCGTGAAAAAAACGGACTGCGCATGCGCGAACAATGAAACGCATAGCGCTAAGAATGCGTTCCACGAGAAGAGGACCCAGATGGATGCCGTCATCAAGTATGGACACCGCGTGAGGACCCGGAAGTGGGGAGAATGTAGAAGACACCACGAGACACAGGAGTGTCTTAACATCGGACATAGATCACCTTGTTAAGGATTTGAACAGGACATTGGATAGAGGGACTTTTCAAGCACATGATTACCATCATCACTGATTGAACAGGTTGCATGATGGGGTTTGGGGCACTATTTAAATGTTGTCTGAAGGGATTATGTTTATGCCACTATGTCACTTGATAAAGACCATCACGGTCGAAACGTTGTGTTGCCTCAATAAATGAGTTTGGATATTCTAAATCAGTTGTGCCCTTTGTTCCCTTTTTTCATCTACCCAGGACTGATCACAGGCTTTCGTACAAGCATTGGAGCACCGGTAACTGTATCATCATTTTTGTTTATATTTTGAGGTGTGCAGCATTTCTCTTATGTTGTCAGGGCCATATATATAACACCTGCTGTCTTGCAGTTTATAAACTTCTTGTGTTTATATACTTTTGTACCTTCACTGTTCTTGAAAGTCTTACTCCTAGTCATGTACTGACAGGCCTTGCACGATCCACATTTGTACGATCCCATATTTTAATCGGGCAGCCATGTAGTCTGGTTGAATTTTTGTTGGATGTGGCTGTGGACAATTTTGTCAGTTTCCATACAAGGGATAGTTTATCCTTAAGTATGTCTACAAGATCCTGGTTATTTTGTAAGATATGCCAGTGTCTACTGATACTGTTTTTAATATCTATCCATTAAAAGTGGCCACAAATCTAATCACTTTGTCATCTTCTTGACTTTTTGGATGTCTGTAGTAAAGTCTCTGTTTGTATTCATGGCTCTTTCGTAGGCTCTTTTGAGGAGTTTATGGCTGTAGCCACGTGCTAAGAATCTTTCTTTCATCTGGTCCGCTTTTAATTAGAATTCTATATCATCTGAGCAATTGCGTCTAAGACAAAGGTACTGGCCCACAGGTATCCCTCTTTTTAGAGGTTAAGGAAGGTGACTGTCGGCTTGCAGATAATTGTTTGTAGCCGTGTTCTTTCTAAATGTGGTAGTTTGAATGGTACCATCAGGATTTTTAATGATTGTAAGATCCAAAAAATAAATTTTCTCAGTATCTGCTTCGAAAGTACTGTAAGTTTCAAATTATGATCGTTTTTGATTAATGGCCTTGATGAAGTTGTTAAGATATTCTCTTGCGTGTCTCCAGATGAGTAGACCACCATCAATATACCTAATCCATAGCTCTATTGATTCTGCATACTCCATTAGGCGGTCCTCAAAGATTCTTGTTTCCTCCCACCACCCTAGATATACAGTAATTTGGCATATGTGTGTGTAAAATTTGCCATCAAAGACAAAATAGTTGTGGGTTAAGACAACTTTTAGCAGGCTAGTCATGAATTAATTATGTTTGGAATGATTTATACGTCTTGATCGTAGAAAATGATTGACTGCATTTATTCCCACTTGATGTGAAATGCTTATATAGATTGATTTAACATCTAGACTGACAAGTAAAACATTGTCATTTAGAGTTATTCCTTCAATCTTAAGTAGGTCATCTTTTGTGCCTCTTACGTAAGATGGTAAAATTGTCACGAAACTATGCAGTACTTGTGTCCAGATAAATACTGGCTTTCTCACTCAGATTGCCATTCCCAGAAACTATAGGGCGGCCTGGAGGTTTTCTAGCATTTTTATGGACTTTGGGGATGGAAAAAAACGTTGCAATTTTAGATGGTTCACTGTCTTAAATTTGGCTTCGTTTTTGTCAATCACTTTGTTTTTGACACCTTTCTGAAGTATCTTTTTAAGATCTTTGATAAACTCTGCAGTGGGCTCCTGACTTAAAATTTTATAGCAGGCCTTATCCCCTAATAGCCTTAGAATTTTGTTTTTATAGTCACCTGTCTTAAGTATTACATTGTTGCCACCTTTGTCTGATGGCTTCACTGTAATGTCCTGATCTTCTAGAGTTTTTAGAGCTTGCCAATTTCTTTCAGTGATATTTCTTACACAGCTCTTCAAACAGCTCTTGCTAGTGCGATCCCAGTCGGCTACATGACACGCATTTCACTGCCCTCATTACCTCACAGGGTTACATAAGATGGTAATAAGAACATCTGCCTACTGTATATCTAGGATTATTGTAGACTCTCTTGAAGTGGGGGATTCGGAATCATACGCGATATACCATTCATGTACTGAACATGCATCTTTCAATTCATACCCTCACTGAGCTGACCACATGCTGCTGACTATTATCGCAATGTCTGCCTGCAAGGATATTTTGACTTGTTACCAATGACAGATGTACTCCTACATATTTATTTAAGCAAGCTCAGAATAAGGATTTAACCAGAGGCAGTTAGGATCGTTTGTCTGAACTACAACACGTACAGTTACTGGGATTTATAGCCCTGGCAGACAGATCATCTGAAGACTGTGAACCAACTTAGAGTCAAAATTTCCCTATAAAGCAACATATAATTATATAGAGAACGCTTGCAAGGGGCAATCAGAATCATTTTTCTGTGCAATAATAAGTACAGAGATTTGGATTCATACCCCTTAAATGCCAGAACACTATATGGTAATTTGTATTATCAACAAATATCCAACAGCATATTTTGAAGTATCAATATGAAGCCAGCATCTTTTGGAGAGAACACAGTGTATCAATAGAGATAAAAGATCTCTTTGTGTTACTGTTTAGTCCATCTGAAGAAATATACAGAAGTTTGCTACGGAGGGATAGTCTCTATGCGACACCTTCAGGATTACCAAGCCATATATAGGTTTACCTATTATTAGCACTTATCAGTACTAGGCATCTAGTGGTAATAGCTATAAGTATATCAAGGTCTATATTCTTCACCAGTGAATTGAGTTCTAGACATCATCTCAATTGGCATTTAGCCAGTTAAGTTTGTATTGAGGTTATCATTTACATTCACTGTCATTAGTGGTTGTATTAGTCGTGTTATACCATAATATCACCCTCACATTTGAATAGTTTTTAAAGTTTTGAGTGTAATAATTATTTGATGTATTAAAATTAATATTAATTTATGTGATCCGACCAATATCTTATACATCTAGATATTGGTGCTCTGTACCCATTATCAACCAGGTTCCTTATATCTAGTTCTGAGTATACTGTTTTACTGCACAGAGTGATACCTTATCTAGGACTCTTATTGTTGGCCTACCAGCTTCAATTTGGGTTTTCTAGGAGTGCCCCCATCCAAGGATATTTCTTCTTTCCCTTGCCCCCATTCCCCTAAGTGTTGTGATTTCTCAGCTTCCTAGCAAGCATATATATCCTGGGAGAGCACCCTACAGGTAGAGCGAGCTAGCTTCAACCATTTGTTCTTGACCACGGGTGGCATCGGCATCGGAGACTAAGTTTAGCTGCATCTGTAGTCTTCTTCTCACCTTCATCTCCCTTTCATGCTGCCCTTCACTTTCTCTCTTACCCCCTCATTCTTCCTCTCCCTTTCTCTCACCCCCTTTCGCTCCCTCCCCCTTTTCACTCAACTTCTCCCCCCTTCTTTCTCATTCTCCCCCCTTTTCTCTCTCTTTCCTTCTCTCTTTATCCCCCCTTCCACTCTTTCTCCACCCCTTCTCTCTTATTCTTCTTCCCCCTTTCTCTTACTCCCCCCTTCTCTCACTCTCCCCCTTCTTCTGTTTTAATCCTCCCCAATCTCTTTCACTCTCTCCCCCTTTTCTCTCACTGCCTGTTCCTTCTGTTTCACTTCCTTCCCTCCCCCCATTGTCTCCCTCTTCTCTAGGCCCCCTCTCTCCCAGGACCCAACCTGTTGTGTGGGTCCTTAAACAGTTGTAGGTAGCCGACCCTGGCGGTGATTGCAGAAGTTGTGTTCGACTTCTGGTGGGACATTACTTCCATGATCGGACCATCCGGATAGGGGGTTTCCGCCACCAGGTTAGGCCCCAGAACCACAGGTAGAGTGTGTGAAGAGAGGAGCCGTACCTGTGGCGGGCCTGATATAATAATTAGGCGTGCCACATGTGGCCTGTGGGTTGTATTTTGTCGTGGGTCTTCAAAGATTTCTTTTGATCATGGCATGACGTGTTTCCACACACCTGTATGGTAAAGACCAAACTCACAACATTTCTGACCTTCATATAGGGTGTGGCCTCCCATAACCCCTGAAGATCTACCTAATTATTTAAATACCTGATTCTAATTATCACCTTTAATTTAGCTGATAAAACTAGGGTTACTTTTGTACATACCCTGACTCTTAATAATGCCCAGTTTATCTAATTCATACAAAATTTTGTTTAAAAAGACATGGAATTGGTTAATATAAACCCTATTGGATATTGAAGTAAAGACTTTTTTTTGATTCAAGGAGGTTATCATGGAAAACTATGGAATTTCTGTATTTATCATTGGGCTTCACAAACTTTTTCTTGCCACTGTATCTCAAACCATGTTTGTGCATTATGATCATTTAGTAAATAAAAAAACATTTCACAACTGTGTCAGTGAATTGTACAGAAATAAGGTTAATAAAATGAAAACTATTGCCACGTCTTCCAACGATATAAAACATTTTTTGTTAACCGTACCAGAACTGGGGGTACCTGGAGTTCATCGGTGGTCCCTCGGTGTCCGGGTCCTTTGGTTCTGGAGATATTTGTAGTTTGTTTCTGCCAGTTTTGACACAAAAACCATAAATATGGTGGCAGACCACAAATATGGACACCGGTCCCAGTTAAGAGCTTATGCTTTAAGTTATTAACAATGATTTACTATCATTTCAGGTCCAAGATCTAAAAGTTGCATCTCCTGCCACAGTAAGCCGATGTGGAATGGTTTATATTGATCCAGAAGAGCTCAAGTGGATGCCATATGTACAAACTTGGATAACTGGTTTTTCAACGAAAGTAGGTGTATTAAAGAATTGTATAATCTTCATGACATATAGTATTTGTTTTCTTCCGGTTGATAAGAATCATTGTAAAAAAATGCAAAAGATTTCTCAGTTACATTGACTTCTGGCTATTACTACAGCTGTGCAAATAAGTTGTGCACATTTGTGTTTACAGCAGAATTGGACATACCATATTCACATGTTTTTAAATAAATACATATCTCAAAGTTTACTGAATACCAAGAAATGCAAGTACGCAAAGAACAACTTTTGCCCCAATGAAAATATATGGGATTTATTTGGTGACAAGGGAAGATAATTGCCAAAAATTGGTATTATTCTAGTTTTGTTACTATGAAGCAATTTAATACATGACCATTCCTCCAGCAGTTAAAAATACAAACCAGCACAAAATAGGCAAACAAATAAGACATCATCTATAACACAAAACACACATGTTTACATTTTCCTATTTAGATGTTTAATGTACAAATAAGCACGATTAAGAATTTATTTTCTGTATTATTAAATGAGTGTTTGATGCACAACAAAAATGCACAACTTTTATTTAATTTTTGCAATATAGGCTTCAGGAACTAGATGTAAAATTGTAAGGGACGTAGAAGATATTTTGGATACCTAGTTCAAATGAATCCCTAATAAATATAGTAGTTCAAAGCTCTAGAAGCCGTACAATACACTTGAAAAAATATATATTTGGGGTTTCAAAATCCGTGTGTACATTATAATTTCATCTATGAAAAATCCTAATGTTGATCGCCTAAAAGGTATCACAAACTACAATGAATCTTAATAAATATTTTTACATTTCAGCTAAATTATGAAACCACGCAGTACTTGCTGGATTTGTTTCAACGTTATGTTGACGATGGACTTAGGTTTGTTGTAAGAAAATGTACCCAAGCCATAACTCAAGTGGACATCAGTAAAGTCACTACACTATGCTGTTTATTGGAATCATTGATACTTGGAAAAGGAGGACCGGATTTGAAAATGGTATAATTAATTTCAATTCCAAATAATTCCAAGGTATCGTGTAATTATTGCAATATTGATGCAGTCTTACTAATACTTAGCTGCAAATGTAGATAAAAAAAGTAAGTACATAACATTTTCTGCCGTTTTTGTTTGGCATCTACATTTCTGCAATATTTATATAACTCCACAACCAATTAAGTTTGTTTATTGGTATGGTACATTATAACCTGGGTAAAACACACAAAACAAGCAATTCAAAGTTAATGTAAAAAAATATTGTATTTACTTGAATTTTGGAACTGGCCAGGGTTTGACACCTGGATAGAAAAGTTGTTAATGGAATGCATTTATATTGGATACCGTATGTTTCGTATGTTCATCACTAATGCACTTTAACTGTATTATGTATGTAAATATTTAAATCTGGTAGACAAAAAATAATCACTTTTGGATTGTTAATTTATTAGTAGTTAGAAAAAGAAATGTTTATGTTCTATTATTATGTGCTTGTTCTTAACAGGATCAGCAAAGATTAAACAGCATAATTTGTCAGACTTTTGTTTTCTGTTATGTATGGTCAGTGGGTGGAAATTTAACAGAAAATCATTGGGATGCTTTTGATACGTTTGTCAGACGGCAGTTTGAAGATAACCCCGAAGCTAAGGTAAGAAACGGAAGCTTGCCTTCCTTATCTGGTAAATTCTAAATTGGAGGTAGAATATGTGCACAGTTCTCCATGTGTGATGATATTGTTAGGTTCTCCAAGGTCACCATATTCTGTTTATCTATCCTTGTGTTTTGTCACTGAAATTGTAATTATACTCTCAAAAGTCTTTCATTCAATCAAAAACATCAAAATCAAAATACAATTTCAGTGACAAAACACAAAGAAGTTTAACTTAGAATGTGCGTGTTCGGCACACACCCCGTTTTTTTATTTTTATGTGAAACTTCTTTAGTGGCATGAATGTAGTTGATTGGAGACGGAAGTAGAGTGGCAGAAGAGTGTTGACAGCTTCCATCAGAAGGAGTCACCGGAGACGAGGCAGCGCTGGATGGAGGGGGACGGACAAAGACACACACATGCTCACACTCAAACACTCGAGAAAAACGACTCACATAAAATCCGGCCGCAGCTCTGCCGAGGGGGAGAGAATGGGGCTGCTCCGAGCTGGGTGACTCAGACAGCGGTGGGTCTGGAGCGGCTGTGACTGCGGACATGCGCATCGGGGGGAGGATAGAGGAGAAACGCATGCACACACAATGCTGAGCACCGCCTCCCTGTACCTCCGCCAGGGGGAAGGGGGGGCTGGCTCCAGGCCAGGGGACTCAGACAGAGACAGCTAAGACACACATACAGAGACACACACACGAGGAATTCACAGTTAGTATAAAAATAGAAGTGCAATTAGCTAAAACATGAGGTGTGCCGAGCACACATGTTCTAAGTCTTCTAAGTTCTTTGCATTTTGTCACTGAAATTGTGTTTTGATTTTTAATTAAAAAAAATTACCATCACAAATTCAATTTCTGTGACAAAACAGTGACAAAAGACAAAGAAGTTTCACTTAAAATGTGCGTGCTCAGCACACACACAATTAAAAAAAATAGAGATATAGGACTCTAAAATAGCAAGGTTCAGAAGTCATGCCATACTCCTTATTCTTAATATAGCATACATAATGCATCGTCTTAGTGATAAGTTTATTCTGCTTAATACATTTTTCCACTTATACATGTACAAACAAATGAAAGAACATATAATCAACTGTGAGTTTCATTACTTTGAAGATAACTCGTGTTTGTGTGTGTGTGATGGCTGGCTGTGGTGGGTGCCTCTGCAAATGCGTTGGATGCGGATGGCATCTCTGCATTGGCGGTGCGAACACAGCCACGTGTGCCCATACGCACGGCCATGGTCGCTTCTGAGACTGCGCATGCGCTACAGGGACCGCACACCTATGCGCATGCGTGAGGAGACGCATGAGCGCAGTGACGCTGCTCCTATGCATGCGCGTAGTGATGGCCAATCCCATGCATGCTTGTGGCAACGGCCGATTCGATGGTTTCTACTGCGCATGCGCACTGCGACGGACAGTCCTGTGCATTTGCACAGTGACGCCCCTCTTGCGCATGCGCGCAACGACGGTCACTCCTTTACATGCGCAGAGAAACACACACAATACAAGATTACCGCATGACTCACCAAAACAAGGGTTACGGGAACTAAACTCCCGGAACAACATATTCTGAGCCTTATGTGCTATTTTCATTCAGCAGTAAATGTGTGTTTTTCAAAATTGTTCTCAATAAAATGAATTTCACGTTCTCTTGAAAGACCTGCCGCACCTGACATTGCAATAATCTACAGACTCTCTCTCTACTCTTTACATTTTCCTTTTACATGTGATATATACCATGTTAAAAAATGAGCAGGAGGCTCAAGATGGCTGTCGAGATGAGAATGGGTTCCAATTTACCAGTCTATTTTTTAATGGTCGAGTAGGTTTAATTATATAACGGTACACAACAGCAGCTGAAATAATTTATGATCTACTAAATTACCAGACAACAGCTACTGCGAACCCTGTGCAGAAAACGGCACAGTATTTGCCATAGAAAAGCAATCCCATTGAAAGTGAATGGCGTTTTTTCTTTGATATATCTGGTGCAATTCTTCTGCACTTATTTCGCCCCAATTTTGGAGACAGGAGATAACACCCCAAGATTCTAAATGATGGTAGCAGCTGCTGTTGGGTATTATGATATGGGGTTACTAAACTAATCAAAAAGTAGTCAAGTAATTGCTTCAAGTTTTACAGCATCGCTCTTTCATCATATTCTGTCCTTTGTGATTGATGAGTTTTTCTTCTCACATCAATCTTTTGCCCACACAACCATTGTCTCCTCTCTCTCCATGTTGGTGTCTTGACAAGCCAGTACCACTGAATAGGACGCTGCACATGGCTAGGCTTATTATTCTATCTTCTGCCTGTGGAGTTCACAGAGAGGAAAGAAGGCAGGAGAGACACAGGCCATGGAGAAAAACGATGCTCTGATTTCATTTGATCTCTCTGTCTCAGTAATAGTATCATTGTTAATCATGTACTAATAAAACAAAATAATGTACAAGACCATGGGAACTTTCAAATGTCTTTGTTCCATTTCATTTTTTTCAGATTCCAACCTCTGGAGACTTGTGGAGCGTTTACATGGATTATGACAGCAAACGTTTGGATACTTGGGACCGAATAATCCCAAGTTTCAAGTACAGCATAAGCGTACCATTTTTTGAAATGCTGGTTCCTACAACCGATACTGTGCGTTACGGATACCTAATGGAAAAGCTGCTAGCTGTCAGGCACTCCGTTCTGTTTACGGGAATCACAGGCGTCGGCAAGGTAGACACACATTAGGAAAAGTATACAGTGAGGTCTGACTGACTGGAGCTTTGGAAGGTTGTGATCAGAATTTTTAGCTCTATAATAATATTGATGAGGAGATCTAATCATATTCATTCATCTTCAGTACAAAAACCATATGAAAGCAGCAACCCCGGCTGCTCGTTTTTGAAGTGAAACTTCATGGGGTGCGCCTACAGGGTTTTCATGGGAAAAAATGCATTGCCTTGTAATGAAAAACCATAACAAAGGTGATGTCACGCACACACACACAGTCACACACACAGTCTCACACACAGAACCAAAGTCACACACACGCAGTTTCACACCCACACGCAGAGTCACACACACACACGCAGAGTCACACACACGCAGAGTCACACACACACACACACATGCAGAGTCACACACATGCACAGTCGCGCACAGATGCAGAGTCGCGCACAGATGCAGAGTCGCGCACAGATGCAGAGTCGCGCACAGACGCAGAGTTGCGCACAGACGTAGTCGCGCACAGTCACATGCTCACAGTCACACACGCGCAGAGACTCACACGCAGAGACTCTAAGTCACACTTCTTTGTGTTTTGTCACTGAAATTGTGTTTTGATTTTTAATTAAATGGAAAGGAGTGCACACACTCAAACATATTGATTTTTAATTAAAACATCACAAAATACAAAGAACTTTCTCTTAAAAGGCGCGTGATCGGCACACATACCCTTTTTTAATCCCCCCACCCCTTTTTGTTTCCAGGATGGAAGCTAGGGTGTGAGGCTCTCCGGAACTGAACCATGCTAATTTTAGCTAAGGGGACCACCTGGCTCCTGATATACATAACTGTTAACGTTCCAACGTATCAGAATCTGCAGGGGGGGAAAAGGGTGGTTTATATCTCCCATGTCACGTGGGCTCATTGGATTTTTGCATTGAACACCCTGCAACCCAATGGACTTAATATAGAATGGGATCTACGATGTTTCTTATAATGTAATATAAGATGTATCTCCTTGTTTATAAGGTTTTTGCGACATGCCGTGTTTTCTGCATATTTTAATATTCAAGATAATTGTTTGATTAAGATATTCTATTATGTACCCACCGTACCCCCGCAGAATCTAATGCTGTACTTATCTGGGGACCCACTTGTCTTACATCCTGCAAAAAATAGGGGTGTTAGGTAACAACAATTGCTGCTTTCAATTGAAATCTCAAGAATCCAAACCAAAAAGAGAAGCACTGTTTAAAAGCACAAATGTTTGCAGTGCCGTGTTACCTATTTCCGCTAAACATAAAGTGATGGTGTGGAAGCATGTGGGATCAGGGCCTTCGAGCCAGGGGCATTCCTGTGATGTCAGTTGTATATCAGTGACACCACAGTAAATCTGTTCTGAAAGGGGAATCCAAGACTCTAAGCTTCAGGGAGTGGCACAGGGGCAGGAACGGGAGGTTTCAAATACGGTGGCAACCCACTTTCCTAATATAAAGAATGTGGAAACCTGACGTCATAAATGAAAAGGCCATAACAGAATGTACCACAAATCTCACGTTTAAAAGTCCACTGTTAGCTTATTAAAGTCCTGGGCTACCTCATGTTATAGCTCTCAAAGGCTGGATTTAGAAACCACCTCTTCAAGGGGAGAAATCAGGAACATTTTAGATGTTTAGCGAGCAAACTCAGATGACATCAACAACTAAGGGAATATATTCAAGAGGAGCAATTTGCTTTAGTGGCATATGCCTGAGTCTTGCTAATCTTGCTTCTTACATTTGGCACAGATCTTTTAAAAGCAAAGGTTAATGCCAGCTCAGACCTAGCAAATTAATTTGACAGCAATGGCCAGATACACAAATCTCATTTAAGTGACTTAATGTGATGTTAAAGGCCTTATGCTATATAGTCGGATGTGGCCATTCAGGCAGTTTTCAGGTGAAAATCTAGATTGCGTTTAAGGTGCATTTTCAGCCTAAAATGGCCTGATCTGCAGCATCAGACTACCACATATCTTCAAAGGCATATCTCTCCATGTGTTGTATAAAGAAGTGTTTTGGGAAGTATATAAGTCAATCGGAATTTTTCTGAAATAGGACGCGTGAATGGCCACATTTAGGTATAACGAGACATTATTGGCACACGTTGAGACTATGATAATGAAATACACAATGGCTGTTGTTTTTGCATATAATTAGCTATGACAGTACATGGTACATTCAGGAAAGATAACGTTCTTGTAACGCCTGTATGCCCACAGACCTGGCCAGTCCCCAGTACTGAGGTGGGTAAGGGTATAACACGCACACCCACAGGAGTGAGGGCGTGCCCGGAGTGTGGTAGTAGCGTTGCCGGGCCTGGTGAGTAAGGGTTAACGTAATACTTGCTGAGTCCGGGGTGCCAGAGGTCGGAGTGTAATGTCCAAGTGCCAGAGTTCAGGGGTTGGAGAGAGCAGCATAGTGATGTCCGAAAGCCAGGGTTCAAGGGCAGGAGAAAGCAGCGTAGTCAAGTCCAAAGCAGAGTTCAAGTTCAAGCCAAAGGAATCCAAATGGGCAGGGACAGGAACCAGGGCTGAAACAGACAAGGGAGCTGGGCATACACACTACATACACAGGAGCTACAGGAAAGCTATGCAGAGCAAGAACTGAGAGGACAGAGTGGGGTTATATGGGAAGAAGGGCCAATAGGGATGATGGGAGGAGCATAGGTTTGAGTGGGTACTTGCAGGGATAGGTCTGTGAGAGCAGGGGAGGAGACAGGGAGATAATCGAGAGTTATTGCCTGCAACCGACGGGGGGCGGAGCCAGAGCGTTGGGGCGGCAGGTAACTAGAACGGGTGCGCGCGCCTTCTGTAACACTGTTATGCGCGCGCACCGCGCGTGCACCAGAGCGTGGGGGAAGTACAGCGGAGGAGGCGCTCGGCACAGGAGACAGAGGGGAAGGAGGAGCGGAGGAACCAGGTAGGGAAAGGGCAGGGATGACGGAGGCACGCCGAGGGGCGCGTGTACCTCGATAGGGAACCCGCGATCGGGAGCGCGCGCGTGCGCAGAGTGTGAGCCTGGGCATGCGGACCGTGCCGTGGAGGAATGGCTCAGGGAGGGAGAAAGAGATTGGGGACATAGGGGAGCGGTACAGCTAGCCACTGTGGGACCTGGGGTGACGTGGACACGCTGGGAACCGCGAGTCCCCCCGATCCGTTACAGTCCTTTACTGATGTAAGGAACGTGACGTTATGAGCTCTGCATTAATGGAGCTTTGTGGATCTCACTCAAAGAGAGAGGAAAATTGCACCAGTTCTAAGCACGTTTGATACATTTCATATTAAACTGACTATCGCTTTTCCTATCTCCCTTTATAACGACTCCATAAAACAGCGACGCAAGTGAAGAAAAATGAGCTCATTGTGCTGAAGTAATAATGGCCCAATTTGCACCTTCTTTGGGGCAATGTTACAGTTTGAAACTTGATATATATATATATATAAATATATATATATATCCCATAGTTTCTAAACTGAATAAAAAGGAACGCCTTTGCCACATTACAACGATATGCAACACATCAACAGAATAGTTAAACTGTCTCTCGCAAGCAGACAGCTTTGCCTTATAACGTACTTATATTCCTACATTAGGTTCCTAACGCTTCCTTTCTAATTTTATATTGCTCTGTCTTAAGTCTGTAGTTGCTCGAGGATTACTTAACAGAATACAAGAAGAAGCATCCTATGTTCCTGTCTACATTAACTTCTCTGCACAGACCTCCTCGGCGCGAACACAGGAGATGATTGAGTCTAAACTGGAAAAGAAAAGGAGAAACATTATAGGTAACACATTTCACGTATTAAATTGTACTTTAGGGAGATTTTAAATGTCTTCTTAAAAACAATGATGTACTTCTTACCAAGGCACATTCTAACCGTTAATGTTTAAATAAACCCTATTAAGAATCATTAACCCTTTCAAATTATATTATTCTAAATCGCTTCCTACTGATGTATAGGCCCCAATGCAGATGTAGCAGGTGTTATTGCTCCCACTGACACGTGGCAGCAGGGCACACACAATACACCTGCAGGAGCAGCTAAATGGATTAGTCGCGTGCGAAAAATAGGCTGGGCTGACGAATTATTGCCCCCGATGGTGGGTGCCAACAGATGCAAGAATGCCTGCTACATCTGTACATATAGTAGAATTATGCTACGTCTCCACAACTCTGACAGCAATACAAAAGGTGTTACATACAGTATGGTCTTACTGAAAGGAATCCAGAGATGTAAAGTAAAAATGGGACCCGCTTAATAGATAAATAATATTATATATGGTAGAATAAACATATATACATGGTGGAGAATCAGAAAAGTGATATTTGGAATATGACAAGGAAACATAGTTATATAATTAAAAAATATCTACTAAGCATGATTTTGTTAAATGTGAAAAATCTTGAATTTAGACCCAGCACTGGCATGTAGAAAGCATATGGTTGTGATTTACCAGAATAAAATAGAAAAAGAACATTGAAAGCAATGCAATTCTTTAAATGAATAAATCTTTTTTTTTTTTTTTTTGTGCCATAGTTTTTTTTTTAAAGAGCAAGAGTTTATTAAATGAGCCGCTTAGTCTCTGAATGCATTTCATGTACCCTTATTAGACATCGGGAAGTAGAAAATGTTTGTAGTCCAGTACCTAATATACTAGTATATAATATACTGTATATATAAAAATTACTCTGTATAAACTAGTACATAATATACTGTATATATAAAAATTAGTGGCCCAAAATGTAAGTAGCATCTCAGTTGATAGCTCGTATAATACAGTGAAATCATTAAGTAGATGCATATGCTACATTCGTACACTTGATGGCACTAGAATCCATATTTTAAACTAAGGTTTTGTTGTTCAGCACATTTAGTTAAAATCTCTATAGGAAGCATATTTTGCATTGAAGACAAATATAATTCAATATTTTATGTAACAGAAAGTATCTATATCTGAGTAAAAGCTATTTGGAACTTCAAGCTCCATATCTGTCAGCCTCCAAATCTATCTTTTTTGAATTTCAACTCATTTAGTTCACATCAATGTGTCAAAGCACTTTGCTTAAATTTGCTCCACTTGGATCATCCTACAAATTGAGAAGAATTTAAATGCAGCAATAGGAGAGGATTATGAGATTTATGATGCATGATTTTTTAAATGTATTTGTTAACACATTTCTTCAATTTTCCTGGGCTTCAAATATAAATAAATGTCTTGCTACTTACAGTATATTGTATTAAAAGTCAGGTTAACAAATCAGTCCCTTTTCATGATATAGTCAAGATGACATACTGTCTCACTGTGTTTGCATTGTTTTGATATTTTGTCTGTTCTATCCCCATGCTTCTCATGTTGTTTTATACAGGTGCACCCGGAAACAAAAGAGTTATCATATTTGTTGATGATTTAAACATGCCAAAGTTAGATCGATATGGTTCTCAGCCCCCCATTGAATTGCTTCGACAGTATCAGGATTTCCGAGGATTTTATGACAGAGAAAAAATGTTTTGGAAAGAAATACAGGTACTTTTCTAGATTCTTGGTCATTATAGAATCAAATACTGCCAAGTACTTATTTTGTTGTTCTTTACTGAAATTAACCATTTTTTACTTGTAATCTATTACACTGGATTACATAATAATACATTTGCATTATATTCATTTTTTTTTTTTTATAAAATGTTTTAAAAGGAAGTAATACATTGAGAGTTACCTCTCTCAAGTTTGTAAGTACTGCCCTCATCATCATCATGCATATACGACTGTTAGTTATGCAGTACATACAGTCCTTCTTTTTATAATACCGTACACATTATATACATATATAAATATATGCACATCTATCTATCTATCTATCTATCTATCTATCTATCTATCTATCTATCTATCTATCTATCTATCTATCTATCTATCTATCTATCTATCTATCTATCCACACAAAACAGAACTAGGTGAGCTCAGACCTACCCACCTAACAAAATGCATCAGTGACACTATGGGGCCTATGCTAGTAGCCTTCATAACCCACTTATCGAGGCTTTTTAGATGTTATTTGCCAAAAATGCTTACAGCAATTCAGTAAGCCTCGATAAGTGGGTTGAATCGCCAATTTTTTCTGCAGTCAAAAACAAATCGCCAAGTGAGTGTCGCCAGTTTTAAAACTTGGGCAATTCTAGTAGCCTCAATAAGGTTATCTAGGCTTATCGAGGCTCTAGAATGGCGATTTACTCCCAAATCCCCCTCGCAAGAAAAAGTTAGTGTGAAGCTGCCGAGAAGCTTCAGAGGCGGCGGCGAGAGAGGGACTTAGGCTACAGCCCCAGTGCCTGCGCTGAACGCGCGCCTGCCGGGCTGGCGCCGCGTGCAGCCGAGTTCCCCGGTCTGTAGTGAGCTGTAGGGGAAAAGACGGGGGAGTGACGTTGCCCGGCAGGTTTGCCCTCATTGGCTGAACCGCCAAAGGGGGGAATGGCCTAGCGCTCCGTCGGTAGAGCTGATCACAATTTTAATGTCAGCGGGCCCGGCCCTATTGAGGGGCGACTCTTGTCCCCGCAGCACGCGCCATAGCGAGCACTGCTGCAGCCAACAGGGACCAAGCCTTAGAAGAAAAATGCATTTTTCCTGCATCGGATTGATGTCGGTGGTCTCCGGAGCTGATACCCATTAATATCAGCGCTGGAGCCCCCCGGCATGAATCAGATGCATGAAAAATGCATTTACAGGCAACTTTATTACTTTAGCGGCTAACCAAAGGGGTTAACTGGGGTGAAGGGGTTAACTACCAGTGTCCGGTTTATTGTGGGTAGAGGGGGTGGGTGAAGGTGGCATTTGGTACTTGGTGGGTGTTTAGGCTTTGCGGGGAGTTTGTGGGGGGAGTTAACCCCCTTCATTATTGGAATTTGGGTGACTTGTTTTTAGTACATTTATGGATTGGTTAGCGTTTTAAATTAATTAATTGTTTTGTTGGCTAGTGCTTTTATTTCTTGAATTGATTGCATAGGTGTTTATTTAATTGTTTTCTTATGTTTTGGAATAACATCATTTTAATTCTTTTGCTGTTTTGGTGATAGATACATTTTATTATGTACTATTATGCTTTTTATTTTTTTTTGTTTAGGTGCTTGTGTATTTCTTTTATTCTTGTGTATTTTGGGCCTTAATGATTTGTATTAGGTTGATCATTGACTACTATAGTGGCTTATCATGCCCATATTATGTGGGCATGATGTACCACTGTGCCAATCAATGGGTAGAGGGTGGGTATAGTGGACCCGGTGTGGGTGGTTATGCCTCCCGGGTGGGTAGCGGGGTAGGGTGGGTTAACCCCTTAATTACTATAGCAGGTATTAACCGCTACGGTGGTTAAGGGGTTAGGGGCCTTTAGATTGTATTTTTTCTTGTACTCTTACTGCCAACGGAGGACATGGACCGGGAGTATGTTGATGAGGACGCCCTTCATCATGGCAGGGGTAAGTAGAAAGTTTTATTTACTTTATTTATGCTGGCTGAATGGGCAAATGAGCTATTATCATATGTGGATAATAGTTATTTTGTCATTACTGTATGTGTTGGGGGCGGAGGGGTGGGTGGGTTGTTGGGAGTAGAGGAGGTGGGTTGTAGGGTTGTTGTCTTTATTTTTGTTTCTTGGGGGTTGAGGGATTGGGTGAAGGGTATAGTTGCCCCAAGGATGGATGTTGAGGCCTACCGGGAGGGGGGGGGGGTTGCGGGACTGGTTAACCCCGTCATTACCATAGTGGTTCCCACTGCTATGGTAGTGAAGGGGTTATCTCCTCCCGCAACTTTCCAGGCAGGCCTAACCAGCCACCCGGGGGCTACTACCCCCTTCATCCACCCCCTCTGCCCCCAATAAACAGGCTATTGAGGTTGAACCCCTTCATTGCATTAGCGGCTAGCCGCTAAGGTAATGAAGCTGTTTTAATAAAAATATGTAAAACTAGTGTGCGTGAGCAGGGGGTCTCCGGAGCAGAACCACTTTGATTTGAGGTCCAGGGACCCCCTGCTTCCCGAGATACAGGCTCCGTTATAGGGTGCCGGTATCTCCATGCATTAAAATCCCACAGTCACGTGACGCAACACATTTAAATGCATAGGAGATTCCGGCACCCCATAACGGGGCCTGTATCTCAGGAAGCAGGGGATCCCTGGAGCTGAAATCAACAGTGATTTAGATTACAGAAAAAGATTATTACAAGAACATACAGTACAGTTACAATAAATGTTTGTTTCTTAAAACAAAATGATAAAACATTAAACCCCTATACAGTATGTTACCATATGTCGTGGGTCTTTCCCAGAGAGGTCACTGGAGTAGAAGATGAAAGTTCACATGTCTTATCCCATAACACACCTCTTGTTGAATTCTGCTTTTTATATTACCTGGGTGAAACTTTTGTAACATTTCTTCCCCCATTTAAAGAACATAAAACTCACCCCTGTCATAAATCGACTCTCCTGACATTTTTATGACTTAGAAAAAAACCCCATGGGTCTAGCTATCGTCCCTAACTTACTAAACTACACATATTGCCCTTTTAGTGGGCCATCAGTGATAAACCTCCAATTAAGTCCTCTTTGTAGATCAGCACAGACCCAGAAAGGGTCTTGGCCTGTCATAAGCCCAATATTTTGTATTTTTAAAACAAAATAACCACATTTAGCCCTGAAGCACCAGATTGATTAAAATACTCCACATTTCATGATATTATCATGACATTCTTCAACATGCTGCTTTCTCCTTTCCCACACCCCATTTAATTTGGCAGCATGGAAAGTAAATGGCATTGTTAGAAGTAAAGGAGAAGGCATTGCAGGTATGTCACACGATGCAAGAGCTGAGAAGTGAGTTTCACTCCAATTCATCAGATGGTGGCTGGTGCCTGGGAGGGGATGTTGGATCTGGGAGATGGTGCACTGTCCGAGGTCATGTCTTGTTCAGGCCAGGGTTGAAGAGGGTGCACGGTCGGTCTCCTAAGCTGTGTAGAGCCCTCAATGCACCACTAATGCTATGCTTTTTGGGGGGATGCTGTGGCAAAAAGGTTGCAGTCTTGGTCTGTCTGCGGCTAACCAGTGCTGTTCGGCTCCTCTTCTTCCATTGTTGATTTATTTGTTGGTGTACCACAAGGCTATGTTCTAGGACCTCTCCTTTCTCTATGTACACTCTCCATTGGTCTCCAACTGTCTCACGATAATTCAAGCCGGGATGGCAGCTAGTCGCCTAAAACTCAATATGTCAAAGAATGAGCTGCTCATAAACCCATCTAAATCAAGCCCTATTGTGCCCTTTTATATCACACTCAGTAACTATACTGTCCATCCAGTCCACCAAGCCTTTTATTTAGGTGTCGTATTTGACTCTTCTTTTTCATTCTCCTCTCACCTTAGTGTTATTGCTGAATCTTGCAGCATCTTTTTCGGTAACATTGCTAAAACGTGACCTTTTCTATGTTTCTCTACTATTAAAATTTTGATGCATGCCCTCATTTGATCCTACAGTATGTAGACTACTGCAACCTTCTTGCTACCAACCTCCATGCCTCACCGCATTCCACCCTTAAATCTATTCAAAATGCTACGCCAAGGATAACCACATTCTACTCAGTATTTGTTTTTTTCATCCTAAAAATTCTCTGTTGGCTCACTAGTAAACATTTGCTGAAAATGTTTTTTACTCTCTTTTAAGGAATTCCACTTGCCTGCCCCTCCCTATATCTAAGTATTAATATCTCACTACAGTAGAGGCAACGCTTATTCTAACATTTGCCTTAAACTAGCCGGGTTACATTCAGGGTATGTGCTGGGTATGTTCTGGGCTAGTTTGAGGCACGTTTAAGGCATTTCTGCATTGACTAACGACCCATAGGATTAACACAGCAGGGATCCTTGGCAATCCTATTCAGTTTGAATGGGACTGCCAGGGACCCCCGCTGTTAATCTGATAGGCCATTAATCAATGCAAAAATGCTGGGGCTAGTTTAAGGAAATGTATTCAGAATGTACCTGGGTGTACCTGGGTCTTTTGGGGAATTGCCACTGGTTTTTGTTAGAATAATCGCTGCCTCTACTGTATATCCCTAAATTCTCTCTATGCTCTGCTGAAGTGTGTGTTATCTCTACACCGTGTCACTAGTGCTTTCTAACCAATGCACTCAAATTTACTCCTACTGTCTTGGTTAGTTTCCCCACATGCTGATTAGATTGTAAGATCTTTGGAGCAAGTACCCCTTTCTCCCAATGTTACATTTATGTCTTAATGCAGATATATATTATTATATTCCCATTATTGTATTTGTGTTTATTGTTGTAAATACTGTACACATTCAGTCCTTTAGGGCTACCAACTGGCCTATTTTCTAAGGGTGATACATGCCTAGGCAATTTGTGTTTGTAATAATTAAGCAATGTTAATTGGTTACGTATGTGTTAATTAGATACATCTTGAAAACCGGCGTGTTAATAGCCCTCAAGGACTAAGCTTGAGCACCCCTGCACTCCAGTTACAACTCATTGTGATAATGTAGCGTAAATGCATAAATGTGCCTATTGAACAGATGTGGTTTCATCTTTTACATACCAGTATTGATTACAGTGTCTTGGTTTGTATATGTAGCCATGTGTTAAACATGGTATACAGTTCTCTCTCATGCTGGCAGTAAGCCTGGTAAATATACAGGGTTGCCAGCATCAATCATTGAGGTTTGCCCTCACACCCTGGTGAGGTGTCATATGTACATGAGTGGAGTGGTAACAGACCATGTGTCCATTGTTAGTGACACAGGAGGTGGAGCTATTCCCTTGGTATATAAGACACAGCACTGCCCAAAGTTAGGTTGGTTAAGTTGAAGGTCAAGTGTGTTAATTAAGAGAGTGATTCTACAGCAAGTAGTGAGACCTGCAGCAGTAAGGCTGGCAGGGCCTACACTGTGTCCAGGGACCTGGCACAGGTGGTGATCTCCCTGAGGGGAGAGGTGATCCAACTCCATTGGGAGGGCAGATCTTCTGAAAGGAGAATGCTGAAGAAGATGAGCGGCTAAGCTGTTTGCTGCGAGGGGCAGTCTGCCTATACATCAATAAAAGATTCCCTTGTTCACAAGAACCCCTCTGTGTGAGTGTGAAGTTACTCCACAGAGGAAGGCACCACAGAGGAGTTCCTCATCAGAACCATCTCCTTGCGGACGCAGAGATCCTGATGAGGTGGAGGCGCTGCACTGTATGTAGGTAGGACTCACGCACACTACCTCAGCTGCCTGTCTGGGTTGATATTCCCCATAATACCATCATGCGGGAGACTCAGGAGTCCTGTTGCCAACAGGTGCACCACCAGACACGACCATGTAATGGGGACTGGATAGACCACAGGGGCCAATATGAGATTGGGTGGGTCAGGAAGGTCCAGAAAAACCGTTACATTTAGATGCTCTGCTGAGATCTGTGTCAACAGGACAGGCTTTTGCTAGGCACACTGGGAAACATTAGAGTGTATGCTGCCAGTCAGTGCTGTGTTTGGGACGGAACCTAGGGGTAGTCAGGAGGCCTGATGGAATTGTCAGCTCGCAGGGAAGACCTAGAATCCTGAGAGGAGTTATGGGTCTGGAGACATGGCTATAGCTGTTCTAGTCACCTTGAGGCAGCTAGTTGGGTGGATGCCTAAAAGGATAGCCTGTTAATGAGGTCAGGAATCCTGGAGAGGGTCTGCGCTAGGCTGACAACAGTAGGTAGACGCCCCAGTACTGCATGGAGAAGCCAGAGTAATCTAGCCCATTCCAGACCACTTACCGCTGAGAGCACAGACTGGAGAGAGGAGAGACACAGCATACACAGAGAGAGTGAGCCTAGCCTGAGGTAGTGCAACACGAGTCAGACCTACATTAGGTACACAAGGTGGTGCATCAGGCAATCTTTATTGTATCGGTATGGCAGCTGCCCCGCAGAGAGGAGCTCCATGTACAATAACAGCAAATGCAGTAACCAAATGGCGACCTCAAGAATGGAGGATCCGCGTGGCACGGAAGGTCCAAGATGGCGGACGGAGGCAGATGAAGGGAGTGCACGTGGTGTGCGTTCCACGGAAGAGCAAGCTACTGAAGTGACTTTGGCTAGCCTGCTGTGGAGTGGCGCGAAAGCAGTGGCCGCACCGTTTTGGTCCTGCCTGGGACTGTGGGGTGATACCCTGGAGGACAGTGAGGAGGACATTGTGGTGATGTGTGGTGGAAGTGGAGAATCTGCTTGCCAGACGGCGAGCAATACACAAAAAGCTACCTCAGTCGCTAAAGTGATTGGCAATGTAAACCAAGATGGCGGTTCCCGCTTCCCTGGGAGACCGCATGGGCCGAGTGCAGAAAATGCTGCAAATGCTAAAGTTGGAGAAAGTTGGCCGGAAGTGGCGCCAAAAGGGAAACCCCACCCTGCTGGGAGGTATGGCACGAAAGCTGCTGCCGCGCCCTCATGGACAGTAACAAGCTCAGCCCCAGTGCTGGGTCACCCTGTGAACTTGTGGGACCCTCTTCTCATATCAACCAGGGGGAGTGGTTTCCAGCTTTGTCAAATGAGGATGGAGCTGGCGGAGGGAGGAGTTAACAAACCAGCCCCTGCCCTTCAGTTGCGAGGAACTGATCTACTGGGAAGACCACTGCAAAAAGTGTCTCCTGTGAGTAATATGGCCTGCAAAAGTGAGGAAGATTTGAACATTTCTGCCCACCCCTATTCGGCTCCAGGAGGCCTCCTGGTGCTCAGAGCTATGGGGAAAGAGACTGTCAAATGTTTGTGCATGCAGTGTCGGTTGCCGGGTGGTTCTGTCAGTACCACGTCCAGATGCCCGCAATACGGCATCCATTATTTATGGGCTGTGCAACCATTTGTGCCCGGACAGACCGTGGAGGCGGGGGCGGACACAGCCATGCTAACGGCTGAAGCCCCGGGCGCGGCCTGGAAGGAACCCGTGGATGCCGGAGCATGGGGATCGCTCCTCATGATAAAGACGGAGCCGGAGGAGAAAGGGGCCTGTAAACTAGGTGAAAGCCGAGAACCTCACCAGCGGTCCCCGACAGGAGTGCCACTCCCTGAGTCGGAGTTCGACTCCTCAGACGAGGAGCAAGCGACCCCGACACCGGTAGAGCTGATCACAATTTTAATGTCAGCCTGAAAAACTCGACCGCGCAGCGGGCCCGGCCCTATTGAGGGGCGGCTCTTGTCCCCGCAGCGCGCGCCATAGCGAGCACTGCTGCAGCCAGCAGGGACCAAGCCTTAGAAGAAAAATGCATTTTTCCTGCATCGGATTGATGTCGGTGGTCTCCGGAGCTGATACCCATTAATATCAGCGCTGGAGGCCCCCGGCATGAATCAGATGCATGAAAAATGCATTTACAGGCAACTTTATTACTTTAGCGGCTAACCGAAGGGGTTAACTGGGGTGAAGGGGTTAACTACCAGTGTCTGGTTTATTGTGGGTAGAGGGGGTGGGTGAAGGTGGTATTTGGTACTTGGTGGGTGTTTAGGCCTTGCGGGGAGTTTGCAGGGGGAGTTAACCCCTTCATTATTGGAATTTGGGTGGCTTGTTTTTAGTACATTTATGGATTGGTTAGCGTTTTAAATGAATTAATTGTTTTGTTGGCTAGTGCTTTTATTTCTTGAATTGGTTGCATAGGTGTTTATTTAGTTGTATTCTTATGTTTTGGAATAACATCATTTTAATTATTTTGCTGTTTTGGTGATAGATACATTTTATTATGTACTATTATGCTTTTTATTTTTTTTATTGTTTAGGTGCTTGTATATTTCTTTTATTCTTGTGTATTTTTGGCCTTAATGATTTGTATTAGGTTGACCATTGACTACTATAGTGGCTTATCATGCCCAATCAATGGGTAGAGGGTGGGTATAGTGGACCCGGTGTGGGTGGTTAGGCCTCCCGGGTGGGTAGCGGGGTAGGGTGGGTTAACCCCTTAATTACTATAGCAGGTATTAACCGCTACGGTGGTTAAGGGGTTAGGGGCCCTTAGATTGTATTTTTTCTTGTACTCTTACTGCCAACGGAGGACATGGACCTGGAGTATGTTGATGAGGATGCCCTTCATCATGGCAGGGGTAAGTAGAAAGTTTTATTTACTTTATTTATGCTGGCTGAATGGGCAAATGAGCTATTATCATATGTGGATAATAGTTATTTTGTCATTACTGTATGTGTTGGGGGCGGAGGGGTGGGGGGGGTTGTTGGGAGTAGAGGAGGTGGGTTGTAGGGTTGTTGTCTTTATTTTTGTTTCTTGGGGGTTGAGGTATTGGGTGAAGGGTGTAGTTGCCCCAAGGATGGATGTTGAGGCCTACCGGGATGGGGGGGAGGGGTTGCGGGGCTGGTTAACCCCGTCATTACCATAGTGGTTCCCACTGCTATGGTAGTGAAGGGGTTATCTCCTCCCGCAACTTTTCAGGCAGGCCTAACCAGCCACCCGGGGGCTACTACCCCCTTCATCCACCCCCTCTGCCCCCAATAAACAGGCTATTGAGGTTGAACCCCTTCATTGCATTAGCGGCTAGCCGCTAAGGTAATGAAGCTGTTTTAATAAAAATATGTAATACTAGTGTGCGTGAGCAGGGGGTCTCCGGAGCAGAACCACTTTGATTTGAGGTCCAGGGACCCCCTGCTTCCCGAGATACAGGCTCCGTTATAGGGTGCCGGTATCTCCATGCGTTAAAATCCCACAGTCACGTGACGCAACACATTTTAAATGTATAGGAGATACCGGCACCCCATAACGGGGCCTGTATCTCGGGAAGCAGGGGATCCCTGGAGCTGAAATCAACAGTGATTTAGATTACAGAAAAAGATTATTACAAGAACATACAGTACAGTTACAATAAATGTTTGTTTCTTAAAACAAAATGATAAAACATTAAACCCCTATACAGTATGTTACCATATGTCATACACTGGCGACACACTTTATTCGAGCTCGGCTAGTCCCACGAATTCGAGTATACCCGGGTGTATTGAGGTTTGTGACTGTTTTCTGCCCGAGTGCATTGAGGTATTTTCAGGCAGGGATTGAAGCATTTTATTCCCGCTGGCTGCAATACTGCACAGTATATATATATATACTGCATTACAATTCATGAATTTATGCCATCTGGTAGACACGCGAAGCATTGCAGCCTATTAAATCCTAATCATTATCATTTAACAGATCAGCCGCCCGTCAGCCAGGCATGAACCCAGGCTGGGAAGGCAAACGCAACGGGGCTTGTCAGAGGTGAGGAGTGGCGCATTCCAGGTATCTGCCAGGTACATACTGGGTATTTGCTCGAATAAAGTGTGTCGGTGCAGTAGGTCTTTCCCAGAGAGGTCACTGGAGTAGAAGATGAAAGTTCACATGTCTTATCCCATAACACACCTCTTGTTGAATTCTGATTTTTATATTACCGGGGTGAAACTTTTGTAACATTTCTTCCCCCATTTAAAGAACATAAAACTCACCCCTGTCGTAAATCGACTCTCCTGACATTTTTAGGACTTAGAAAAAAGAAATCCTCTTTTGACGTTTAAAAAGTCTTGACTGAATATAAAAACACTCATAACTTCATTTACCTAATACTTGAGTCATATCAATAGATTCAGGTAAGTTTTCTGAATATAACTAGACTTATTTTGACAGACTTGTCCTTAAGGTTGAGTGACAAATGGATATCGGTCCCTTTTCACTGCCTAGATATGAAGGGTTTGGCTTCATTTGATTTGTTTTATTGCCACATTTACAAATATCTATCCGGTATACTTCAGAACAGATGTCAGGTCCATGACATCTTCCCTTTAATAAAGTCCTACAACTAAGTGGTAACCTGTTTGTCACCTCTCTCTGGGATGCACAAGAAAATCCAAGACTGTGACAACTTTCTTTGAGGCTGACACCCCATGGGTCTGGCTATCGTCCCTAACTTATTAAACTACACATATTTCCATTTTAGTGGTCCATCAGTGATAAACCTCCAATTAAGTCCTCTTTGTAGATCAGCACAGACCCAGAAAGGGTCTTGGCCTGTCATAAGCCCAATATTTTGTATTTTTAAAACAAAATAACCACATTTAGCCCTGAAGCACCAGATTGATTAAAATACTCCATATTTCATGATATTATCATGACATTCCCCAACATGCTGCTTTCTCCTTTCCCACACCCCATTTAATTTGGCTGCACCGTGTCAATAGTGCTTTCTAACCAATGCACTCAAATTTACTCCTACTGTTGTGGTTAGTTTCCCCACATGCTGATTAGATTGTAAGATCTTTCGAGCAAGTACCCCTTTCTCCCAATGTTACATTTATGTCTTAATGCAGATATATATTATTATATTCCCATTATTGTATTTGTGTTTATTGTTGTAAATACTGTACACATTCAGTCCTTTAGGGCTACCAACTGGCCTATTTTCTAAGGGTGATACATGCCTAGGCAACTTGTGTTTGTGATAATTAAGCAATGTTACTGGTTACGTATGTGTTAATTAGATACATCTTGAAAACCGGCGTGTTAATAGCCCTCAAGGACTAAGCTTGAGCACCCCTGCACTCCAGTTACAACTCATCGTGATAATGTAGCGTAAATGCGTAAATGTGCCTATTGAACAGATGTGGTTTCATCTTTTACTTACCAGTATTGATTACAGTGTCTTGGTTTGTATAAAAAGAAGAAAGATTGTAGATCCCATAGAACAGGATCTACTAAAACTCCAAAATGGGGCACACAAGTATGAGTACAAAAATATAAAGTTTATTCAACAAACAACCGAATGAAGACAAACAGACTATAATAAAAACACTAAAAGCATAGTGAACCGTCTTGAAATGCTATAATAATGCCAGAATGTACAGATAGCATATAAGTAATAATAGAGACTCCTATGTATAACACGTGTAGAGAAAAATATATCTATTATGAGCCCTAGTATACTTAATATCGTTACCAACATAAACTAACATCACAGTACTTATCATGCATGGAAAAAGGACAAATGATTTTATGTGCTTAACCTAAGTAGGAAAGTGTATCCATTAATTTAACTGAAAAGACAAAAGTCCATAATCCAATAGATGGTTTGATAAGAATTACTGTCTCAACTGCTAAATTGCTGATGATATATTCTAGGCTATAGGAACTTATTGTGACAGGATTATGAGTCACAATAACAAGCGTTCTTTAGAACGTTTACATGGTTCATGCAGCAAGGAGAGGTAAAATCAGCATGAATCAGTTTAGGGAATACTAGCAGAAAAAGGGAAAACCAATGAAGGATATGCAGTTTCCAAATGAACAATATTTAGGGAGTGCTCCTAACGGAAATGGGTGAATACAGTGTCAAAGCTTAGAAATAAGATCAATGAGTCAAATACAGGGTTCAAAACGTAACACATGAGTTTATCTGTACCAAGGCACAATTTGGGAGACAAGAATTCAGAAAGAACTCAAGCCTCTGAAAACATATTGCTTAGTATCACATTTTTATACATTTCAAAATGAGTAATACACCCCTTAAGGGGGCTGGCTTACAGATAAGTGATGATATGATGACATGCAAAAATATATTAGTTGATACATATATATGCTTTACATTACTATATTCTTATCGATAATTTACCATAATGTGGGCCTCCCAACCCTGTGACATAAGGGAGTTACTGTGTTCAGCCCTGTATGTATGCTGTGGCTGTCAGATAAGAAAGAACTCAGATCAGCAGGAATGTCTAATCGCTTACGAATGCTATTTCAATTCTTGCCTGCCTTGTAGGAATTAAAAAGGGTTAGTTATATCTAGGAGCGATACTCTGCAGATTCAAACATTCACAGTTCATTCATTCATTCACGAATGAGACAAATATACATTCATATAGCAAACACTCAGAAAATGGTGGTTTAGGCCAAAATGGAGGTGATGATAGCCACTCACATTATCTCAATCTTCACAGTCCTCTCTTTTTATTCTTGAAAACATAGTCTTTTAAGGATAATTCAGATAAAACTCAGAAGCGTTGCACTGGCCTGGAGGGCCCCAATTTGCATGGCTTTGATAGTTCTGGAAACTCACAGAGCTGCTGGCTATCATCTCAGCCAGGTTGGTCTTTCTGCCATCATCTTCATCTGTATTCCATTGAGGAGGACTGACTTTTCCTTCTGAGATTGCATCTTCCGTAGTGTCGTCTGTGATCAGTGGCATGGCCTGGGTAGAGGGTGTTACACACCTTTGCAGTATGGATTTACTGCACATGACACAGTCATACAAAACAATCAGAACTGCAAGCACACAGACAAATCCATCCATCAGTTTCGCTTCTAGAAAACCAACCAACATGGTAATTCCTAACAAAACACCTCTTATCTCCACCTTTCCTTAATCTCTCCTGTATCTCTGTGATCTTCTCTACCTCATGCTCAATCTTACCACTTTGATCTTTAAAAAAACATAACATTGCTCTTTAACTCGAGCACACACGCTAAAATATAGTCCAGTGCCATTCTATTCTGTAGGGCTATTAATCTAATCTGTACCTGCTCTTGATTAAGTAAATTAATGAATGTAGTTGTATGATTGAGAACATCATCCAGTACATCCGTAAGTACATTGAGCCTGTCATTTAGCAACTCAACTCCTACATTAGGAAATAAGCAAACCCAAAATTGTTCTTTCCATAGACTACTTTTCAACCCCTGTGCGTTGGAAGTGGCTCTGCTATTCCTGATCCTGCCAGTGGGTCATTGTAAAGGCAGGTACAACTGTACCTAGATAGCAGGACCCTGTCCAACCACATGGTAATACTCTGTAGGCCCATTTTCCACAAATCCAATACACTCCCTAGATAAACTAGAATTTGTGCAAGCACATTTTACTATCTTAATTAAACTGAAAAATTAAGGCTACATCCTCCCTGTAAATTTTTAGTTCAGGGCTGTAAATACATTTTCATACAAGTTTCATTAGTTGGTGGAGACACCTGACCCATAAATTGATTGTTGTTCCCAGTGTAATTTATGTAAAATCCACCCACAGGAACCTCATTTACCAGTGGAATTCGGTTTAGAAAAGTTTCCTGTAAACAAATTCAAATTAACATTTCATCATTTTAAATTCGGCATTAGTGTAAGGTATCCCTACTCAAGGGGTTAAATGTAATTCTCTCTTACGTCATTGGGGGCCACTAGAGTATGGCAGGGATTCATTGTATATATTCCCTTGTGACCCATTAACCTGTGTAGCATTGTGCGAGATTGTATGATTGTCTGCAAACTGATGTGACCATAAAACAATAAACATTACAAATATTTCAAAACTGATCATCCCTTATCATCATCTGGATGGTGTAGGCTGATCTTGCCTAGTGGGGCATACATCTTAAAACACACTCTAAAGCATAAAAAAATAATATTGAGTCCTGAAAAAAACAAATTGTTCATTTAAGTCCGGGCCTTGATAATATTGAGTTCAGAAAAAACAAATTGTTTGTTTAAGACCGGGCCTTGCCTGAAGTCTTAATTCCTTGGTGGTTAAATGTTCTAGGATTATTGTGCCTAGATACACTAACAGTTGGTAAAAAACGCTGGCTTGATGATTCTTTGTCTTTGTTAACTGTTTACGGTGGTGCCGGCACTTTTTTCTTGCAATGATGCTGCTTTGTATTCTCCTTGGTAGACTGTATAAGCTGCACCTAAGTTTGGAGAGACTTAAACATTTCATTAATAAAAGCACAAGGAGAGCGCTTTTAGCCACTATAATTTAGTATCAGCACAATTTTTTTTTTGTTTTTCACCACTATCTTGGCATCCGCGTATAAAATAAACACAAAAAATACCTTGCTCACCAATTACAAAAGAAAGAAATCAACGGTGCATAGGAAAGTATCGTAAGAGAACACTGATAAGTGGCAAGAGGTTGTCACTAAAAGTCCCTAAAGCTTGCACTCATTGTAAACTGCAAAATATACATAAAGTACCAGTTAAATAACTAATACCACTAATATCAAATTTATTCCAGACCAAATGGGAAATATCCACATAAACCTAACTATAACACAACTAAAACGTATACAACTTTTTTACAAGCTAAAAACTTACAAAATGCATAAAATGACAACTAATAAATCATAAATAAAAGAGTCCCCATGTGAACGAAACGGACAGTATACGGTAAACAAAAATGCTAATATGAACACAAAGCCCTATCAGAACATGAGGGGCCAGTGACCATAATATACTAACAATGCTAATTAGCTTCACCACAAAACACTGCACAGTAGCAGCTTATCACATTAATACTTAGTTCCCAAACAGACTAAAAATAAAGCTATCCAATAGTTATGCTGGAAAATGTAAAGAGGAGGGGTATATCCCTCTCTACATGAATATTCATGCAATAACATGTTGCTATGTGTAGCAATGAGTAGACAGCACCAAAACACAACACAATATGAATGGAGTCATATCGGCAAGGAATATTCAAGGATAAATAACAAAACAACACACATAAGGTAATGTTGCAATTAACAAAATAGGCAGAGTCCGCATATAGACAGGTGTGTAATGGAAAATCATATAAATTATCCTCTCTTTTGTTCATATGCAAATCCTATGACATGTGAACAACATACGACAAAGGATGATGGTATTTAAAACATCAGCAGCTTGAGATTTAAATATATATATCATGAATTTGACAATAGCTACTGCTTTAAAAAATAAATTCTAGATAGCCTACAGTTGCATTCTTTAAAATGAGAGGCTATAGATCAGGGTTCAAATTAAGACACCTTTTGGAGGGAAAGGAGAGGTAATGGTTAAAAGTTATAAAAATACATCACATTTATAGGAAAAATTATTTCATATCTGATTTTATGCTTACTCGTTTATATTGTACGCTTTGTGAAGTACTGAGTATACTTTTGACACTATTCAAATACGGAAATACATATTAAATATTATTGTATTGTTAATGAAACAATTATTACAAATAGCGTTAAAAAACATCTCCTAATTAGAACAAATAGAATTGAAATGTGTTTACTGGTTTCTGCGTAGAGGTAATTTGGATACTGCATGTGGGGATTATAACCCCTTCTTGTAATAATACCTACATAATGGGGGCTATGCCATCTAAAGCATTTCATAAACTATGAGGTATTTATCCTAAAATAGATACAAAAAACAAAAAGCATAATTTCACATTTCTCTGATACAGAGCAAAATGAACTTTACAAAAAATAAGATAAAAACCCAAAACAGACCTGTTTGACCCTGCAAACTCAGTCCCAAAAATAAATAAATTACAATATCATTCTCTTTCCCTATACTATAACTAAGCTGCTTTTAAACATTTCTTTTTTTTTTTTCTCTCAGTTTCTAGTTAACTTTTCATGTCTGGAACGTGGTCTTTGTACATTCCTTAAGCTGGAGGAGGGGGGCCAGCCCGCTTGGCTGCTTTTAACCTTCCCTCTTTTAAATAACTGCTGTTCAAAAATCAGACGAGCAGTGTATTTAAGAAAACAAAGCGTTAGTTTCCTATTATAAGTTTGAACAGAGAAACCTTGATAACTACAAACAAAACAAAACATCTCTGCAACCCTTCTTATAAAAACATAAATCTTATTGTTTTATTTACTATATATTTATAATTCCTTATCTTTCTTACACACACCCACACAGACACATACACACTGTTCTCTGAGTTTATCTTCCATCAACATTCATTCTTCTTTCTACAAAACTCCAACACGATCTTAATCTTGTGGGCCAGAGTAAAACTTAATAAAGCTTCCTTACTCCATAAGATCAGACTCATTCTTTTTGTTTAAATAAAAAATAAACATTTACTTTTTAAAACTTTGCATTATAGATATACCTTGCTTTTAGTCCTGACTTCTCTAAATCAGCACATGCAATTTAAATTTAAAACTTCATTTAAATATTGTAACACAGTATTTCCTACGCCCAGGAAAAAATGTGCTTCAGTGAAAAAATACAAATTCATATTTGAGTCAGGGTGAAATGACTTATTTTTACAACTGCCAAATTTTCATTCTCTTTTAAAATATTACACTAACAGACTTTAACATACAATACTTCCTAGGTTTATTTTAAATGCTACTGTCATGCCTTGTAAATGGCAGCAGGCTTAATACACTTTGACAAAAGGGTTTAAACTTAAATGACCCTTTTACAAGAGATTTATTTGTTATTTTTATGATTAGTACAACAAGTGACAATGTGAAGCGCTATGTACACTAATGGCGCTATATGAATAAAGACATTCATACATACATACATTAACTATCCGAGTGGCATACAAACACTTTACTCCATGACATGTATATTATTATGCCATCAAACTAGTTTCTATGAGCTTTCTAAGATAAAAACAAACAAAAAACATTTAAAGAGGATGTTCCCTTCTTTTTCCATGCAGTATTAATGCATTCATTCCTAAAAAACTACTTTAACATTCTTAAATTCAAGCCATTTCTTCCTAGATTAATAATTAACTTCCATGTCTCACAGACATGCAACTCCTGTGCCTCACAAACATGCAACTCCTTTTCAGTGAAAAAGGGTGAGAAAGGGGGAAGAGGAAAAAGGGGGTTGAGGAAAGGGAGATGAGGAAAAGGGGATTAGAAAAAGGGGGGTCCAATAATGCTGCAGTTATTTTTAAAACCGAGCCTGATATGTTTCACTTTCCTTCTTATTCAATATATTCTGCGTCACTAAATATCCATTTTTAAAACATTTTATTGCCATAAAGTCCACACATAATTTCAAGGGACGTACCCTTCGCCGGCGACTGCTGAGAACGTAGGTTTCCCCATAATTCTCCTCTATTACACCGATCAACGTTAGCTGACCATGTACCTTACACCGATCAACGTTAGTTGACCATGTACCAATAAGGTGCCCCAACCCTTGGTATAATATAAGTAGAATATAGAGTTAAGGAACAGTGGCCTTAAAAACAGTTACCTGCTGTTCCTTAACAATAGTTCTCTCCCCAAGTTCTAGGAGACTTAACACCTTATTAATTATTATACCTTCCGGGCCCTTACTTGGCCCTGCCGTTTAGCGGCACACGGTATAACCTGAGTTTATGGCAATAATACAAAAACAACAATAACAATACCTGATCAGTATAATATTGATAAACTCACGTGATACAGGGTGTCCCGTCACTCAGGTAGGTTGCCCATAAAGAACAAACTGTCTACAGATTACTCAAACTTTAATCTAACGGCTTTTTTTGTTAAAAAGGATAAAGCCATACCTTATTCCAAGTGTGCACGTTTGAGTAATGTAGGCAGCTGCTCCGTCTGGGGTCTCCTGGTCCCGAGGTATTGGGTCCCTATTCGGGCGCCATCTGTCAAAGCTTAGAAATAAGATCAATGAGTCAAATACAGGGTTCAAAACGTAACACATGAGTTTATCTGTACCAAGGCACAATTTGGGAGACAAGAATTCAGAAAGAACTCAAGCCTCTGAAAACATATTGCTTAGTATCACATTTTTATACATTTCAAAATGAGTAATACACCCCTTAAGGGGGCTGGCTTACAGATAAGTGATGATATGATGACATGCAAAAATATATTAGTTGATACATATATATGCTTTACATTACTATATTCTTATCGATAATTTACCATAATGTGGGCCTCCCAACCCTGTGACATAAGGGAGTTACTGTGTTCAGCCCTGTATGTATGCTGTGGCTGTCAGATAAGAAAGAACTCAGATCAGCAGGAATGTCTAATCGCTTACGAATGCTATTTCAATTCTTGCCTGCCTTGTAGGAATTAAAAAGGGTTAGTTATATCTAGGAGCGATACTCTGCAGATTCAAACATTCACAGTTCATTCATTCATTCACGAATGAGACAAATATACATTCATATAGCAAACACTCAGAAAATGGTGGTTTAGGCCAAAATGGAGGTGATGATAGCCACTCACATTATCTCAATCTTCACAACAGAAAAGCCATAAAGCTCAGGTGTGAAGAATAGAAGATAAATTGAGATAATGAGAGAAGAGACAATATCCGATCTAGCTTTTTGGGGGATTTGATGCTAAATATAAATAACAATTGAAATAATTGGGGCATTTCTGATACTGAAAGTGCTATGGGGCCTATGTATCAACAGACAGAAAAATGTGGTGTGGCGCACTGCACCAACGTTGCTCCAAAATGGTTTCACGTGTACCAAACTTGTTGCTCCAATTTCTTTTACATCAGACACAGATTTTTAAGCAAAAAAGTTATTATCACCTCAGACCTGGCAGATTGTTTTGCGCAGATTGAGAAGATAAAAAGGGACACAGCGAGCCAGAGAATATGATACATCTTCTTACATTGGCGTAAGTAGGTGCAACACAAAAATTATGCAATATGCGCCAATTTCGCTCCAAAAGTACCTTAGTACTTTATGAACATATGTGCAATGCAAATTTAATTCAGATTGGCAAGTATTATCTAGAGTTATTATTTACATTTTCGAACAGAATGTATTTTCATAGAAAATCACAAAAGCAAAGCAAACCTTAAATATTGGTCCGGGAATTTTTTTTTCTTCAGGCATTGGATAAACAAGCGTCAATGACACAGAAGCTACAGTAAAAGGAGAAATAAAACCAGTTTAAGTAATACATAATAATGATGCAAATTGATTAAAGTGTCAATGGAAAAGTAGTTGTTAGGAACCTAATTACATTATGCTCAGCAAAACAACCTCTAAAATACATGTGTTCCTGTATTTCAATTGTATAGTATGTGTGGTGCGTATAACTTCCAATATGTCTCTCTAGTGTTGAAAAGAACATGAGCTAAATGAGCTTTCCGTGCGAGTTTCCACGCACATTTCAATTAGTGGCTTGTGGCAATATGTTTGTTTTTTAAATGGGCACTGGGCAGTGATCACAAAATTGTGAGGCCAGAGTATTTTTTGGAGTATAGCCTTGAATCTTCACTTTATCCAGCGCTACTATCTATAAGATTCAGCTGTCTATTGGCAACTTTGTAACCTCAGTCATTAGATTGATCTCCCAAAAAATACAATGTGGGTCAGTTCTACTGCTAGTGTCTCCCACATAACCACAGTTTTAGGAATGGAAGCAGGTTGAACCTGGATAATCCTGTACAGGGTGAGGAAGCATTGCAATAGTATTTTACACAGTGTTTGCAATAGTATTTTACACAGCGTTTGCAATAGTATTTTACAATGTTTTTCATCTATCCTGATTGCAATTGACTAGTGTTTCCCCACATGTCCTCCACTCACTGATACTGGAACTGACTGTTTTTGCCAGACAGTGCCATTCAAAGGCTGTTTTTAAATCTCTATGCCAAAGAGCATTTTTTATAGATGGTTTATATTATGGTACAGTGACCCCAGCTTCAAAAGACACTTTTAAGGAAAATGTACCAATTTACTTCTTGTTCCAAGTTATGATTTAAACAAGGGAGGGGGAGAGAGACCGGGGGAACTAGTGCCATACAAATGTCCCTAAGTGCAACCAGTGCAAATACAATTGTCCCAAAGTTTTTTTCAGTCAGCTGTACACAGAGCAGCGCAGGGGGGGAAACATGGCATTGCTTCCAAATGTGGCTGTTACATTTTCATAGTTTCTATTGTGGTAATTGTCAGTAGCAAATGTGCACCAATGCTGATTGTCATTTTTAGTAATTTCTTCAAATACCCTCTTAGACATGGACCATGAACATGACTTAACTCACTTACAATTACTTCTACTTCCTGAAGGTCTCCCAATGTTTCACCTAGATTGTATAATCTCTAGATCATGGATTCCTTTCTCTAAATGTTTAAAGCAGCAGTTCAAGCAATATCCTACATGTCTATTTTTTTTAAAATAAATCAGTTCTGTACTATGAGAAAATACTTGTAGCATTTAAAAAAAAAATGTTTTAAATACATTTTTAATGTTTCTAATGTAGGAAGTATTTCCAAAGGGACAACCCCTTCCCCTTCTGATAGGCTGAACCCTGCCCTCTCTCTTGCAGTGAACCAATTGTATCTAGTAACTGCCCAGTCAATCATATTCCAGAACTACATTTCCCATAATGCTGAATTAAATAGCCCAGAGCAAGCGATTGATTACAGGAGAACAGATCGACTGCATTTTAGCTAATCACTTGTCAGTGTGCAGATTGTATTGATGCACATATTGAATGGGAAAAATATATATATATTTTTTAAAACGGCAGCTTGAACTGCAGCTTTAATATTATGTGCGCTGCTCTTTGATATGTCTGCATAATAATTTGGTAAGTCAGTGCATACAGAGTTAGTACTATATTAATATAATACTGATAATAATGGTAAACAAATCTCATCCATGACTGTTTTTGAACTGGAACTTGCATTACACCCCCTATAAATATCTACAAGGTTGTGCCCTCATGGTGGAGCTAGTTGAGCTGTTCCCCTGCCTCTACATGCTCCATTTACTTCTCAGCACTCCTGGGGAGTCCTGAAGAGCAAATATGACTGACATTGCAAACTGCAATCTGTTGCAAACATAAGTGTGTTTGAAAGGACATAACTTCATATTCCAGGTCGTTATGACTTTATCCTTGTGCCTTGGATGTGTTACATTTTTATTAATATTAGTATGTATAAATAAAGTGCCAACGTATTCTGGATGTGAAAGATACAACTACAACAGAACATGCCGTTAGTACGGTGTTAATAATTGTCTCCTCAGGTCTTACTTGAAAAAGAAATGAATTTCTCTGTCACTCTACTGCTAAAACTGTTACCCAAGCCCTCATTCTGTCACATCTTGACTATTATAACCTTCTACTGTTCAGTCATCCTGACTCTCACCTTTCTCCCCTGTAATCTATCCTAAATGCAGCTTCTAAAATCACTTCACTCTTCTCCTAATTCTGTCTCTGCCTCTCTCCTGCTGAAATCCATCTCTTGGCTTTCCATTAAATCATGTATTACTTACAACATTTTTCTTCTCTCTTTCAATACTAAACACTCCTCTGTCCCTCCTTAAATCTTAGCCCTAGTTTCTTGCTATACCGCTGTTTGGCTTGTTTGCTCTGCTCATGTTCTGTCTTCCCCTTTTGTATCTATAGCCCTCTCTTGCACGAAACCTCTCCCACTTACTGCCATGCACCTCTGGAATGTATTTCCCCTCAATATTCGCCAAGCACCTTCTCTCTCCACCTTCTAGGTCAATCTCAGAACTCTCCTCTTTAATGATGCATTACAGTAGCACCAGAGTACTCATCCTTGTATATTTACACCTGATACATAGACCATGGTCCCTTGCAGACACACTTACCAGAACACCTTCGTACTGTCTCTGTACATTCTTCCTACTTACCAATTAGATTCTGAGCTCTTCAGGGCAAGGACTGCTTTTCCTCAGTGTCTGTGACTTTTATGTCTGAAGCACTTCTTCCCATTATGTGTTATTGGTATTATTTGTTATCTATAGGATTGTCATATGTATTACTGCTGTGAAGCGCTAAGTACATTAATGGTGCTATATAAATAAAGATATTCGTACCTAGCTATTCCAATATATTCATGGGCATGTGGGAAGAAGACAACATATGGTCTGATAACCCATTTGCTGCTTCAAGTTATATTTAAACACTAATACAGCTGAACCCCGTTATAACGCGGTCCTCTGGGTCCAAAGAATGAGACTGCGTTATAACCGGGATCACGTTATAAAATCTTGCCGTGCTAGGACTTACCGGCATCTGCAGCTCTCTCCTCTCTGCAGCTCTCCCTGCTTCATCAGGATAGGTATCACTACAATAGATTTTTTAGATTTATCATTCTATATTAAAAAAGGTGTAATACAAACCAAAACATTCTACAAACCGGTAGATGCCAATACCTACCTTCTGACCTCCAGACACTATAATCCAAGGTGGATAAAAACATTCCACGGGGCCAATTTTTACGAATAAAGAGAAATTGTTCTCAAAAACATATTTTTGATCAACTGGTCATAGACATTAAACAGAAATTTCTATAAAGAAATTACTGTATAATGAACATGGAGAAAGCTTTGAATTTAGCAAGCAATACAGATAGAGATCGGCTTATTAGTAGGAATTACAAAAACAGAAACTAATAATAAAAATATCGCTTAATTCATTCCATTCATTACTAAATATAATGAAATGGCCCCAAAAATAACAAAAATTATAAATAAACATTGGGGGATTTTACAGAGGAACACGAAACTTAGTGAATTCTTACAAAAAAAAAACAGTCTACAAAAGAGCAAAGCATTTTAAATTAACTCTAGCACCAAGCTGTCCAATTAATGCTACAAAAGAGAGAGAAACAATGTGGCTAAGGGATTTAAAAGGCTACTATACCTGCTCCAATTGCATTGGTGCCAGCTATTGTTTGAAATCTAAGAATTTAAAGTCTAATGTAACAGGCAGGATATTCGAAACGGAGACGTTTATGAATTGTAAGAGCAAGTTCATAGCCTATCTCTTGTAATGTCTCTGTGGTTTAGAATACATTGGGAGGACAGGTAGACCCCTAAAAAGATGATTGGCAGAGCATGTATATAACATCAAAAGGGGGTAAACTACACATAGTGTTTTCAATCACTTTGAGATCAAACATAACCAAAGCCCAGAAAGTCTCCTATGTAAAGTGATAGATTGCCCCAAACCTAATTGGAGAGGGGGCGGTAAATTGAATAAAATAACCAGACGAGAGAGCTTCTAGATGTATACTTTAAAAACAATGGCCCGGAGGGCCTTAATCTAGAATTCGATTTAGCCTCCTTCTTAAAAGACAACTGAAATGCAATTGTTATTAGCTACTGTATTGTAACGAGTGCTCACCACAAACAGGACGGGGCCACGAGGCTGAGGTGGGGATGTTGGTATACACCGACCTACAACCGCGTAACCATGTCTGTAGTGCAGAGTGGCAGTAGTGTAGCCGGGTCAGGGTAGGAGAGGTCAGGTTGATCGTGATACTGGCCGTGGTCAGGATTGGAGAAGTCGGATGGTTGTTGTGTGTAGCCGGGGTGCAGGAGTAGAGAAGGTGGGAGTCCAAATACAAGCCGAGGTCAAGGGTCAGAGAAGGCAGAATTCCAAGTACAATCTGAGGTCAGGGTGCTACGAGAAGGCAAGGCAGAATGCACAAGGCAAGGAAAGGCAGCAGAGTGCTTGAGGCAAGCACTGCGTCACAAAACAATTTTTATGCTCAGCCAACTTGCAGCAGGGATGGCTGAGCATGGTGGGTGAGTAACTGGGTGGGTGAGTAACTGGGTGGGTGGGTGGGTGGGTGAGTGTCTGGGTGGGTGAGTGAGTGACTGGGTGAGTGAGTGACCAGGTGGGTGCTGCTTCCCCCCTGCCCCCGATATCCCTGCGGCTGCTGCCCGGGGCTGGAAGTAAACTCGGTGGGCAGGGGGGGTGGCGCAGGAGGTAGAATGCTGAGGGGGGGGGCGAAACTGGCAGACTAATTCCGCGGCTGTAGGTGGGCATGCGGGGAAGCTGGATTGGCAGGTACACGGGGGAAGCTGGGTCACCACGACGCTTCCCCTCCATCCCACGTTGGGAGCAGCGGGGGGGGGGAGCAGGCCCACAGGCAGCAGGCTGGACACCCTGCTTTCCCTGCGCATGCACGCCGGGACCTCAGCTCTGCGCATGCGCACGGGAATCGCAACCCCTGACTCACGGGGCCCGGGACGCCAACCCCGGCAGACCCCCACTGTTTGCGGGCCTGCTGATACCTACTTTACTTACGTACCTCTGCTAATTTGTGACAATCCTCTCACCGTTCTACATGAAAATTCCTTACAGAGTTTACCTACAAACCTCCAAATGAGACCAACCACAGCAAGGATTCCCCACTGCCACTTTCCTTATGTTTGAATACAGCATAGTACAAATGACAGAAAATTGGGATGCTTTAATAGCTTTGCATATTATTATTTTATCTATGAAGATCTTTTAACTGGCCCACTAAA